>NW_025728470.1:0-174940 GCF_021461385.2 Schistocerca piceifrons | reverse complement strand
TCCCATCCACTAATCCTTCTTTACTGCATCCCTCACTCCCACTCATTGACGAATTCACACGGAAATTGCGTCGCTATGAAATACTATGTGTTCAAGAGACATTTCCTTCTAAATCGAGTAAAGTTTCTATGGAAACGACAGGATTTTCTTTTGGGATACGACAATCTCATTTCCGATCCACTAATCTTTCTTTACTGCACCCTCACTCCCACTCATTGACGAATTCACATGGAAATTGCGTCGCTATGAAATACTATGTGTTTTATGACATTTCCTTCTAAATCGAGTAACGTTTCTAGGGAAACGACATGATTGTCTTTTGGGATACGACAATCACATTTCCGATCCACTAATCCTTCTTTACTGCATCCCTCACAGCCACTCATTGACGAATTCACACGGAAATTGCGTCGCTATGAATACTTTGTGTTCTAAGACATTTCCTTCTAAATCGAGAAACGTTTCTGTGGAAACGACAGGATTTTCTTTTGGGATACGACAATCTTATTTCCGAATACACTAATCCTTCTTTACTGCATCCCTCACAGCCACTCATTGACGAATTCACACGGAAATTGCGTCGCTATGAAATACTTTGTGTTCTAAAGACATTTCCTTCTAAATCGAGAAACGTTTCTGTGGAAACGGACAGGATTTTCTTTTGGGATACGACAATCTTATTTCCGATACACTAATCCTTCTTTACTGCACCCTCACTCCCACTCATTGACGAATTCACACGGAAATTGCGTCGCTATGAAATACTATATGTTGTAAGACATTTCCTTCTAAATCGAGTAACGTTTCTATGGAATGACAGGATTTTCTTTTGGGATACGACAATCACATTTCCGATCCACTAATACTTCTTTACTGCATCCCTCAATCCCACTCATTGACGAATTCACACGGAAATTGCGTCGCTATGAAATACTATGTGTTCTAAGAGACAATTCCTTCTAAATCGAGTAACGTTTCTATGGAAACGACAGGATTTTCTTTTGGGATACGACAATCACATTTCCGATCCACTAATCCTTCTTTACTGCATCCCTCACTCCCACTCATTGACGAATTCACACGGAAATTGCGTCGCCTTGAAATACTATGTGTTCTAAGACATTTCCTTCTAAATCGAGTAACGTTTCTATGGAAACGACAGGATTTTCTTTTGGGATACGACTATCACATTTCCCATCCACTAATCTTTCTTTACTGCATCTCTCACTCCCACTCATTGACGAATTCACACGGAAATTGCGTCGCTATGAAATTCTATGTGTTCTAAGACATTTCCTTCTAAATCAAGTAACGTTTCTATGGAAACGGACAGGATTTTCTTTTGGGATACGACAATCACATTTCCGATCCACTAATCCTTCTTTACTGCAACCCTCACTCCCACTCATTGACGAATTCACACGGAAATTGCGTCGCTATGAAATACTATGTGTTCTAAGACATTTCCTTCTAAGTCGAGTAACGTTTCTATGGAAACGACAGGATTTTCTTTTGGGATACGACAATCTCATTTCCGATCCACTACTCCTTCTTTACTGCACCCTCATTCCCACTCAGTGACGAATTCACATGGAAATAGCGTCGCTATGAAATACTATGTGTTTTATGTACATTTCCTTCTAAATCGAGTAACGTTTCAATGGAAACGACATGATTGTCTTTTGGGATACGACAATCACATTTCCGATCCACTAATCCTTCTTTACTGCATCCCTCACAGCCACTCATGACGAATTCACACGGAAATTGCGTCGCTGTGAAATACTTTGTGTTCTAAAACATTTCCTTCTATATCGAGAAACGTTTCTGTGGAAACGACAGGGATTTTCTTTTGGGATACGACAATCTCATTTCCGATCCACTAATCCTTCTTTACTGCACCCTCACTCCCACTCATTGACGAATTCACACGGAAATTGCGTCGCTATGAAATACTATGTGTTCTAAGACATTTCTTCCCAAATCGAGTAACGTTTCTATGGAAACGACAGGATTTTCTTTTGGGATACGACAATCACATTTCTGATCCACTAATCCTTCTTTACTGCATCCCCCACTCCCACTCATTAACGAATTCACACGGAAATTGCGTCGCTATGAAATACTATGTGTTCTAAGACAGTTACTTCTAAATCGAGTAACGTTTCTATGGAAACGATGGGATTTTTTTTTGGGATACGACAATCACATTTCCGATCCACTAATCCTTCTCTACTGCATCTCTCACTCCCACTCATTGACGAATTCACAGGGAAATTGCGTCGCTATGAAATACTATGTGTTCTAAGACATTTCCTTCTAAATCGAGTAACGATTCTATGGAAACGAAAGGATTTCCTTTGGGATACGACAATCTCATTTCCGATCCACTAATCCTTCTTTACTGCATCCCTCACTCCCAGTCACTGACGAATTCACACGGTAATTACGTCGCTATGAAATACTATGTGTTCTAAGACATTTCCTTCTAAATCGAATAACGTTTCTATGGAAACGACAGGATTTTCGTTTGGGATACGACAATCCCATTTCCGATCCACTAATCCTTCATTACTGCATCCCTCACTCCACTCATTGACGAATTCACACCGAAATTGCGTCGCTATGAAATACTATGTGTTCTAAGACATTTCCTTCTAAAACGAGCAACGTTTCTATGGAAACGACAGGATTTCTTTTGGGATACGACAATCACATTTCCGATCCACTAATCTTTCTTTACTGCATCTCTCACTCCCACTCATTGACGAATTCACACGGAAATCGCGTCGCTATGAAATACTATGTGTTCTAAGACATTTCCTTGTAAATCAAGTAACGTTTCTATGGAAACGATAGGATTTTCTTTTGGGATACGACAATCACATTTCCGATCCACTAATCCTTCTTTACTGCACCCTCACTCCCACTCATTGACGAATTCACACGGAATTGCGTCGCTATGAAATACTATGTGTTCTAAGACATTTCCTTCTAAATCGAGTAACGTTTCTATGGAACGACAGGATTTTCTTTTGGGATACGACCAATTACATTTCCGATCCACTAATCCTTTCTTACTGCATCCCTCACTCCCACTCACTGACGAATTCACACGGAAATTGCGTCGCTATGAAATACTATGTGTTCAAAGACATTTCCTTCTAAATCGAGTAACGTTTCTATGGAAACGACAGGATTTTCTTTTGGGGTACGACCAATCTCATTTCCGATCCACTAATCCTTCTTTACTGCACCCTCACTCCCACTCATTGACGAATTCACATGGAAATTGCGTCGCTATGAAATACTATGTGTTTTATGACATTTCCTTCTAAATCGAGTAACGTTTCTATGGAAACGACATGATTGTCTTTTGGGATACGACAATCACATTTCCGATCCACTAATCCTTCTTTACTGCATCCCTCACAGCCACTCATTGACGAATTCACACGGAAATTGCGTCGCTATGAAATACTTTGTGTTCTAAGACATTTCCTTCTAAATCGAGAAACGTTTCTGTGGAAACGACAGGATTTTCTTTTGGGATACGACAATCTCATTTCCGATCCACTAATCCTTCTTTACTGCACCCTCACTCCCACTCATTGACGAATTCACACGAAAATTGCGTCGCTATGAAATACTATGTATTCTAAAGACATTTCGTTCCAAATCGAGTAACGTTTCTATGGAAACGACAGGATTTTCTGTTGGCATACGACAATCACATTTCCGATCCACTAATCCATCTTTACTGCATCCCCCACTCCCACTCATTAACGAATTCACACGGGAAATTGCGTCGCTATGAAATACTATGTGTTCAAAGACATTTCCTTCTAAATCGAGTAACGTTTCTATGGAAACGACAGGATTTTCTTTTGGGATACGACAATCCCATTTCCGATCCACTAATCCTTCTTTACTGCATCCCTCACTCCCACTCATTGACGAATTCACACCGAAAATTGCGTCGCTATGAAATACTATGTGTTCTAAGACATTTCCTTCTAAATCGAGTAACGTTTCTATGGAAACGACAGGATTTTCCTTTGGAATACGACAATCACATTTCCGATCCACTAATCTTTCTTTACTGCATCTCTCACTCCCACTCATTGACGAATTCACACGGAAATTGCGTCGCTATGAAATACTATGTGTTCTAAGACATTTCCTTCTAAATCAAGTAACGTTTCTATGGAAACGACAGGATTTTCTTTTGGGATACGACAATCACATATCCGATCCACTAATCCTTCTTTACTGCATCCCTCACGTCCCACTCATTGACGAATTCACAAACGGAAATTGCGTCGCTATGAAATACTATGTGTTCTAAGACATTTCCTTCTAAATCGAGTAGCGTTTCTATGGAAACGACAGGATTTTCTTTTGGGATACGACACTCACATTTCCGATCCACTAATCCTTCTTTACTGCATCCCTCACTCCCACTCATTGACGATTTCACACAGAAATTGCGTCGCTATGAAATACTATGTGTTCAAAGACATTTCCTTCTAAATCGAGTAACGTTTCTATGGAAATGACAGGATTTTCTTTTGGATACGACAATCACATTTCCGATCCACTAATCCTTCTTTACTGCATCCCTCAATCCCACTCATTGACGAATTCACGACGGAAATTGCGTCGCTATGAAATACTATGTGTTCTAAGACATTTCCTTCTAAATCGAGTAACGTTTCTATGGAAACGACAGGATTTTCTGTTGGGATACGACAGTCACATTTCCGATCCACTAATCCTTCTTTACTGCATCCCTCACTCCCACTCATTGACGAATTCACACGGAAATTGCGTCGCCTTGAAATACTATGTGTTCTAAGACATTTCCTTCTAAATCGAGTAACGTTTCTATGGAAACGAGAGGATTTTCTTTTGGGATACGACAATCACATTTCCGATCCACTAATCTTTCTTTACTGCATCTCTCACTCCCACTCATTGACGAATTCACACGGAAATTGCGTCGCTATGAAATACTATGTGTTCTAAGACATTTCCTTCTAAATCAAGTAACGTTTCTATGGAAACGACAGGATTTTCTTTTGGGATAACGACAATCACATTTCCGATCCACTAATCCTTCTTTACTGCACCCTCACTCCCACTCATTGACGAATTCACACGGAAATTGCGTCGCTATGAAATACTATGTGTTCTAAGACATTTCCTTCTAAGTCGAGTAACGTTTCTATGGAAACGACAGGATTTTCTTTTGGATACGACAATCTCATTTCCGATCCACTAATCCTTCTTTACTGCACCCTCATTCCACTCAGTGACGAATTCACATGGAAATAGCGTCGCTATGAAATACTATGTGTTTTTATGACATTTCCTTCTAAATCGAGTAACGTTTCAATGGAAACGACATGATTGTCTTTTGGGATACGACAATCACATTTCCGATCCACTAATCCTTCTTTACTGCATCCCTCACAGCCACTCATTGACGAATTCACACGGAAATTGCGTCGCTGTGAAATACTTTGTGTTCTAAGACATATCCTTCTATATCGAGAAACGTTTCTGTGGAAACGACAGGATTTTCTTTTGGATACGACAATCTCATTTCTGATCCACTAATCCTTCTTTACTGCATCCCCCACTCCCACTCATTAACGAATTCACACGGAAATTGCGTCGCTATGAAATACTATGTGTTCTAAGACAGTTACTTCTAAATCGAGTAACGTTTCTATGGAAACGATGGGATTTTTTTTTTGGGATACGACAATCACATTTCGATCCACTAATCCTTCTCTACTGCATCCCTCACTCCCACTCATTGACGAATTCACAGGGAAATTGCGTCGCTATGAAATACTATGTGTTCTAAGACATTTCCTTCTAAATCGAGTAACGATTCTATGGAAACGACAGGATTTTCCTTTGGGATACGGACAATCTCATTTCCGATCCACTAATCCTTCTTTACTGCATCCCTCACTCCCAGTCACTGACGAATTCACACGGTAATTACGTCGCTATGAAATACGATGTGTTCTAAGACATTTCCTTCTAAATCGAATAACGTTTCTATGGAAACGACAGGATTTTCGTTTGGGATACGACAATCCCATTTCCGATCCACTAATCCTTCATTACTGCATCCCTCACTCCCACTCATTGACGAATTCACACCGAAATTGCGTCGCTATGAAATACTATGTGTTCTAAGACATTTCCTTCTAAATCGAGCAACGTTTCTATGGAAACGACAGGATTTTCTTTTGGGATACGACAATCACATTTCCGATCCACTAATCTTTCTTTACTGCATCTCTCACTCCCACTCATTGACGAATTCACACGGAAATTGCGTCGCTATGAAATACTATGTGTTCTAAGACATTTCCTTCTAAATCAAGTAACGTTTCTATGGAAACGATAGGATTTTCTTTTGGGGATACGACAATCCCATTTCCGATCCACTAATCCTTCTTTACTGCACCCTCACTCCCACTCATTGACGAATTCACACGGAATTGCGTCGCTATGAAATACTATGTGTTCTAAGACATTTCCTTCTAAATCGAGTAACGTTTCTATGGAAACGACAGGATTTTCTTTTGGGATACGACAATTACATTTCCGATCCACTAATCCTTTTTTACTGCATCCCTCACTCCCACTCACTGACGAATTCACACGGAAATTGCGTCGCTATGAAATACTATGTGTTCAAAGACATTTCCTTCTAAATCGAGTAACGTTTCTATGGAAACGACAGAATTTTCTTTTGGGGTACGACAATCTCATTTCCGATCCACTAATCCTTCTTTACTGCACCCTCACTCCCACTCATTGACGAATTCACATGGAAATTGCGTCGCTATGAAATACTATGTGTTTTATGACATTTCCTTCTAAATCGAGTAACGTTTCTATGGAAACGACATGATTGTCTTTTGGGATACGACAATCACATTTCCGATCCACTAATCCTTCTTTACTGCATCCCTCACAGCCACTCATTGACGAATTCACACGGAAATTGCGTCGCTATGAAATACTTTGTGTTCTAAGACATTTCCTTCTAAATCGAGAAACGTTTCTGTGGAAACGACAGGATTTTCTTTTGGGATACGACAATCTCATTTCCGATCCACTAATCCTTCTTTACTGCACCCTCACTCCCACTCATTGACGAATTCACACGAAAATTGCGTCGCTATGAAATACTATGTGTTCTAAGACATTTCTTTCCAAATCGAGTAACGTTTCTATGGAAACGACAGGATTTTCTGTTGGCATACGACAATCACATTTCCGATCCACTAATCCATCTTTACTGCATCCCCCACTCCACTCATTAACGAATTCACACGGAAATTGCGTCGCTATGAAATACTATGTGTTCTAAGACATTTCCTTCTAAATCAAGTAACGTTTCTATGGAAACGACAGGATTTTCTTTTGGGATACGACAATCCCATTTCCGATCCACTAATCCTTCTTTACTGCACCCTCACTCCCACTCATTGACGAATTCACAAACGGAAATTGCGTCGCTATGAAATACTATGTGTTCTAAGACATTTCCTTCTAAATCGAGTAGCGTTTCTATGGAAACGACAGGATTTTCTTTTGGGATACGACAATCACATTTCCGATCCACTAATCCTTCTTTACTGCATCCTCACTCCCACTCATTGACGATTTCACACAGAAATTGCGTCGCTATGAAATACTATGTGTTCAAAGACATTTCCTTCTAAAATCGAGTAAAGTTTCTATGGAAACGACAGGATTTTCTTTTGGGATACGACAATCTCATTTCCGATCCACTAATCCTTCTTTACTGCACCCTCACTCCCACTCATTGACGAATTCACATGGAAATTGCGTCGCTATGAATACTATGTGTTTTATGACATTTCCTTCTAAATCGAATAACGTTTCTAGGGAAACGACATGATTGTCTTTTGGGATACGACAATCACATTTCCGATCCACTAATCCTTCTTTACTGCATCCCTCACAGCCACTCATTGACGAATTCACACGGAAATTGCGTCGCTATGAAATACTATGTGTTCTAAGACATTTCCTTCTAAATCGAGTAGCGTTTCTATGGAAACGACAGGATTTTCTTTTGGGATACGACAATCACATTTCCGATCCACTAATCCTTCTTTACTGCATCCCTCACAGCCACTCATTGACGATTCACGACGGAAATTGCGTCGCTATGAAATACTATGTGTTCTAAGACGTTTCCTTCTAAATCGAGTACCGTTTCTATGGAAACGACTGGATTTTCTTTTGGGATACGACAATCACAATTCCGATCCACTAATCCTTCTTTACTGCATCCCTCATCCCCACTCATTGACGAATTCACATGGACATTGCGTCGCTATGAAATACTATGTGTTCTAAGGACATTTCTTCTAAATCGAGTAACGTTTCGATGGAAACGACAGGATTTTCTTTTTGGGATACGACAATCTCATTTCCGATCCACTAATCCTTCCTTACTGCATCCCTCACTTCCCACTCATTAACGAATTCACACGGAAATTGCGTCGCTATGAAATACTATGTGTTCTAAGACATTTCCTTCTAAATCGAGTAACGTTTCTATGGAAACGACAGGATTTTCTTTTGGGATACGACATTTACATTTCCGATCCACTAATCCTTCTTTACTGCATCCCTCACTCCCACTCATTGACGAATTCACGACGGAAATTGCGCGCTATGAAATACTATGTGTTCTAAGACATTTCCTTCTAAATCGAATAAGTTTCTATGGAAACGACAGGATTTTCTTTTGGGATACGACAATCACATTTGCGATCCACTAATCCTTCTTTACTGCACCCTCACTCCCACCCATTGACGAATTCACACGGAAATTGCGTCGCTATGAAATACTATGTGTTCTAAGACATTTCCTTCTAAATCGAGTAACGTTTCTATGGAAACGACAGGATTTTCTTTTGGGATACTACAATCACATTTCCGATCCACTGATCCTTCTTTACTGCATCCCTCACTCCCACTCATTGACGAATTTACACGGAAATTGGGTAGCTATGAAATGCTATGTGTTCTAAGACATTTCCTTCTAAATCGAGTAACGTTTCTGTGGAAACGACAGGATTTTCTTTTGGGATACGACAATCTCATTTCCGATCCACTAATCCTTCTTTACTGCACCTCACTCCCACTCATTGACGAATTCACATGGAAATTGCGTCGCTATGAAATACTATGTGTTTTATGACATTTCCTTCTAAATCGAGTAACGTTTCTATGGAAACGACATGATTGTCTTTTGGGATACGACAATCACATTTCCGATCCACTAATCCTTCTTTACTGCATCCCTCACAGCCACTCATTGACGAATTCACACGGAAATTGCGTCGCTATGAAATACGTTGTGTTCTAAGACATTTCCTTCTAAATCGAGAACGTTCCTGTGGAAACGACAGATTTTCTTTTGGGATACGACAATCTCATTTCCGATCCACTAATCCTTCTTTACTGCACCCTCACTCCCACTCATTGACGAATTCTCACGAAAATTGCGTCGCTATGAAATACTATGTGTTCTAAGACATTTCTTTCCAAATCGAGTAACGTTTCTATGGAAACGACAGGATTTTCTTTTGGGATACGACAATCACATTTCCGATCCACTAATCCTTCTCTACTGCATCCCTCACTCCCACTCATTGACGAATTCACAGGGAAATTGCGTCGCTATGAAATACTATGTGTTCTAAGCCATTTCCTTCTAAATCGAGTAACGTTTCTATGGAAACGACAGGATTTTCTTTTGGGATACGACAATCTCATTTCCGATCCACTAATCCTTCTTTACTGCATCCCTCACTCCCAGTCACTGACGAATTCACACGTGTAATTACGTCGCTATGAAATACTATGTGTTCTAAGACATTTCCTTCTAAATCGAATAACGTTTCTATGGAAACGACAGGATTTTCGTTTGGGATACGACAATCTCATTTCCGATCCACTAATCCTTCATTACTGCATCCCTCACTCCCACTCATTGACGAATTCACACGGAAATTGCGTCGCTATGAAATACTATGTGTTCTAAGACATCTCCTTCTAAATCAAGTAACGTTTCTATGGAAACGATAGGATTTTCTTTTGGGATACGACAATCACATTTCCGATCCACTAATCCTTCTTTACTGCACCCTCACTCCCACTCATTGACGAATTCACACGGAAATTGCGACGCTATGAATACTATGTGTTCTAAGACATTTCCTTCTAAATCGAGTAACGTTTCTATGGAAACGACAGGATTTTCTTTTGGGATACGAGAATTACATTTCCGATCCACTAATCCTTTTTTACTGCATCCCTCACTCTTACTCATTGACGAATCACACGGAAATTGCGTCGCTATGAAATACTATGTGTTCAAAGACGTTTCCTTCTAAGTCGAGTAACGTTTCTATGGAAACGACAGGGATTTCCTTTGGAATACGACAATCACATTTCCGATCCACTAATCTTTCTTTACTGCATCTCTCACTCCCACTCATTGACGAATTCACACGGAAATTGCGTCGCTATGAAATACTATGTGTTCTAAGACATTTCCTTCTAAATCAAGTAACGTTTCTATGGAAACGACAGGATTTTCTTTTGGGATACGACAATCACATTTCCGATCCACTAATCCTTCTTTACTGCATCCCCTCACTCCCAGTCACTGACGAATTCACACGGTAATTACGTCGCTATGAAATACTATGTGTTCTAAGACATTTCCTTCTAAATCGAGTAACGTTTCTATGGAAACGACAGGATTTTCTGTTGGGATACGACAATCCCATTTCCGATCCACTAATCCTTCTTTACTGCAACCCTCACTCCCACTCATTGACGAATTCACACCGAAATTGCGTCGCTATGAATACTATGTGTTCTAAGACATTTCCTTCTAAATCGAGTAACGTTTCTATGGAAACGACAGGATTTTCCTTTGGAATACGACAATCACATTTTCGGTCCACTAATCTTTCTTTACTGCATCTCTCACTCCCACTCATTGACGAATTCACACGGAAATTGCGTCGCTATGAAATACTATGTGTTCTAAGACATTTCTTCTAAATCAAGTAACGTTTCTATGGAAACGACAGGATTTTTCTTTTGGGATACGACAATCACATTCCGATCCACTAATCCTTCTTTACTGCATCCCTCACTCCCACTCATTGACGAATTCACAAACGGAAATTGCGTCGCTATGAAATACTATGTGTTCTAAGACATTTCCTTCTAAATCGAGTAGCGTTTCTATGGAAACGACAGGATTTTCTTTTGGGATACGACAATCACATTTCCGATCCACTAATCCTTCTTTACTGCATCCCTCACTCCCACTCATTGACGATTTCACACAGAAATTGCGTCGCTATGAAATACTATGTGTTCAAGAGACATTTCCTTCTAAATCGAGTAAAGTTTCTATGGAAACGACAGGATTTTCTTTTGGGATACGACAATCTCATTTCCGATCCACTAATCCTTCTTTACTGCACCCTCACTCCCACTCATTGACGAATTCACATGGAAATTGCGTCGCTATGAAATACTATGTGTTTTATGACATTTCCTTCTAAATCGAATAACGTTTCTAGGGAAACGACATGATTGTCTTTTGGGATACGACAATCACATTTCCGATCCACTAATCCTTCTTTACTGCATCCCTCACAGCCACTCATTGACGAATTCACACGGAAATTGCGTCGCTATGAAATACTATGTGTTCTAAGACATTTCCTTCTAAATCGATTAGCGTTTCTATGGAAACGACAGGATTTTCTTTTGGGATACGACAATCACATTTCCGATCCACTAATCCTTCTTTACTGCATCCCCTCACAGCCACTCATTGACGAATTCACACGGAAATTGCGTCGCTATGAAATACTATGTGTTCTAAGACGTTTCCTTCTAAATCGAGTACCGTTTCTATGGAAACGACTGGATTTTCTTTTGGGATACGACAATCACAATTCCGATCCACTAATCCTTCTTTACTGCATCCCTCATCCCCACTCATTGACGAATTCACATGGAAATTGCGTCGCTATGAAATACTATGTGTTCTACAGACATTTCCTTCTAAATCGAGTAACGTTTCGATGGAAACGACAGGATTTTCTTTTGGGATACGACAATCTCATTTCCGATCCACTAATCCTTCCCTTACTGCATCCCTCACTCCCACTCATTAACGAAATCACACGGAAATTGCGTCGCTATGAAATACTATGTGTTCTAAGACATTTCCTTCTAAATCGAGTAACGTTTCTATGGAAACGACAGGATTTTCTTTTGGGATACGACATTTACATTTCCGATCCACTAATCCTTCTTTACTGCATCCCCTCACTCCCACTCATTGACGAATTCACACGGAAATTGCGCGCTATGAAATACTATGTGTTAAAAGACATTTCCTTCTTACTCGAATAAGTTTCTATGGAAACGACAGGATTTTCTTTTGGGATACGACAATCACATTTGCGATCCACTAATCCTTCTTTACTGCACCCTCACTCCCACCCATTGACGAATTCACACGGAAATTGCGTCGCTATGAAATACTATGTGTTCTAAGACATTTCCTTCTAAATCGAGTAACGTTTCTATGGAAACGACAGGATTTTCTTTTGGGATACTACAATCACATTTCCGATCCACTGATCCTTCTTTACTGCATCCCTCACTCCCACTCATTGACGAATTTACACGGAAATTGGGTAGCTATGAAATGCTATGTGTTCTAAGACATTTCCTTCTAAATCGAGTAACGTTTCTGTGGAAACGACAGGATTTTCTTTTGGGATACGACAATCTCATTTCCGATCCACTAATCCTTCTTTACTGCACCCTCACTCCCACTCATTGACGAATTCACATGGAAATTGCGTCGCTATGAAATACTATGTGTTTTATGACATTTCCTTCTAAATCGAGTAACGTTTCTATGGAAACGACATGATTGTCTTTTGGGATACGACAATCACATTTCCGATCCACTAATCCTTCTTTACTGCATCCCTCACAGCCACTCATTGACGAATTCACACGGAAATTGCGTCGCTATGAAATACTTTGTGTTCTAAGACATTTCCTTCTAAATCGAGAAACGTTCCTGTGGAAACGACAGGATTTTCTTTTGGGATACGACAATCTCATTTCCGATCCACTAATCCTTCTTTACTGCACCCTCACTCCCACTCATTGACGAATTCTCACGAAAATTGCGTCGCTATGAAATACTATGTGTTCTAAGACATTTCTTTCCAAATCGAGTAACGTTTCTATGGAAACGACAGGATTTTCTTTTGGGATACGACAATCACATTTCCGATCCACTAATCCTTCTCTACTGCATCCCTCACTCCCACTCATTGACGAATTCACAGGGAAATTGCGTCGCTATGAAATACTATGTGTTCTAAGCCATTTCCTTCTAAATCGAGTAACGTTTCTATGGAAACGACAGGATTTTCTTTTGGGATACGACAATCTCATTTCCGATCCACTAATCCTTCTTTACTGCATCCCTCACTCCCAGTCACTGACGAATTCACACGGTAATTACGTCGCTATGAAATACTATGTGTTCTAAGACATTTCCTTCTAAATCGAATAACGTTTCTATGGAAACGACAGGATTTTCGTTTGGGATACGACAATCTCATTTCCGATCCACTAATCCTTCATTACTGCATCCCTCACTCCCACTCATTGACGAATTCACACGGAAATTGCGTCGCTATGAAATACTATGTGTTCTAAGACATTTCCTTCTAAATCAAGTAACGTTTCTATGGAAACGATAGGATTTTCTTTTGGGATACGACAATCACATTTCCGATCCACTAATCCTTCTTTACTGCACCCTCACTCCCACTCATTGACGAATTCACACGGAAATTGCGACGCTATGAAATACTATGTGTTCTAAGACATTTCCTTCTAAATCGAGTAACGTTTCTATGGAAACGACAGGATTTTCTTTTGGGATACGACAATTACATTTCCGATCCACTAATCCTTTTTTACTGCATCCCTCACTCTTACTCATTGACGAATTCACACGGAAATTGCGTCGCTATGAAATACTATGTGTTCAAAGACGTTTCCTTCTAAGTCGAGTAACGTTTCTATGGAAACGACAGGATTTTCCTTTGGAATACGACAATCACATTTCCGATCCACTAATCTTTCTTTACTGCATCTCTCACTCCCACTCATTGACGAATTCACACGGAAATTGCGTCGCTATGAAATACTATGTGTTCTAAGACATTTCCTTCTAAATCAAGTAACGTTTCTATGGAAACGACAGGATTTTCTTTTGGGATACGACAATCACATTTCCGATCCACTAATCCTTCTTTACTGCATCCCTCACTCCCACTCATTGACGAATTCACAAACGGAAATTGCGTCGCTATGAAATACTATGTGTTCTAAGACATTTCCTTCTAAATCCAGTAGCGTTTCTATGAAAACGACAGGATTTTCTTTTGGGATACGACAATCACATTTCCGATCCACTAATCCTTCTTTACTGCATCCCTCACTCCCACTCATTGACGATTTCACACAGAAATTGCGTCGCTATGAAATACTATGTGTTCAAAGACATTTCCTTCTAAATCGAGTAAAGTTTCTATGGAAACGATAGGATTTTCTTTTGGGATACGACAATCTCATTTCCGATCCACTAATCCATCTTTACTGCACCCCCACTCCCACTCATTGACGAATTCACATGGAAATTGCGTCGCTATGAAATACTATGTGTTTTATGACATTTCCTTCTAAATCGAATAACGTTTCTAGGGAAACGACATGATTGTCTTTTGGGATACGACAATCACATTTCCGATCCACTAATCCTTCTTTACTGCATCCCTCACAGCCACTCATTGACGAATTCACACGGAAATTGCGTCGCTATGAAATACTATGTGTTCTAAGACATTTCCTTCTAAATGGAGTAGCGTTTCTATGGAAACGACAGGATTTTCTTTTGGGATACGACAATCACATTTCCGATCCACTAATCCTTCTTTACTGCATCCCTCACAGCCACTCATTGACGAATTCACACGGAAATTGCGTCGCTATGAAATACAATGTGTTCTAAGACGTTTCCTTCTAAATCGAGTACCGTTTCTATGGAAACGACTGGATTTTCTTTTGGGATACGACAATCACAATTCCGATCCACTAATCCTTCTTTACTGCATCCCTCATCCCCACTCATTGACGAATTCACATGGAAATTGCGTCGCTATGAAATACTATGTGTTCTAAGACATTTCCTTCTAAATCGAGTAACGTTTCGATGGAAACGACAGGATTTTCTTTTGGGATACGACAATCTCATTTCCGATCCACTAATCCTTCCTTACTGCATCCCTCACTCCCACTCATTAACGAATTCACACGGAAATTGCGTCGCTATGAAATACTATGTGTTCTAAGACATTTCCTTCTAAATCGAGTAACGTTTCTATGGAAACGACAGGATTTTCTTTTGGGATACGACATTTACATTTCCGATCCACTAATCCTTCTTTACTGCATCCCTCACTCCCACTCATTGACGAATTCACACGGAAATTGCGTCGCTATGAAATACTATGTGTTCTAAGACATTTCCTTCTAAATCGAATAAGTTTCTATGGAAACGACAGGATTTTCTTTTGGGATACGACAATCACATTTGCGATCCACTAATCCTTCTTTACTGCACCCTCACTCCCACCCATTGATGAATTCACACGGAAATTGCGTCGCTATGAAATACTATGTGTTCTAAGACATTTCCTTCTAAATCGAGTAACGTTTCTATGGAATCGACAGGATTTTCTTTTGGGATACTACAATCACATTTCCGATCCACTGATCCTTCTTTACTGCATCCCTCACTCCCACTCATTGACGAATTTACACGGAAATTGGGTAGCTATGAAATGCTATGTGTTCTAAGACATTTCCTTCTAAATCGAGTAACGTTTCTGTGGAAACGACAGGATTTTCTTTTGGGATACGACAATCTCATTTCCGATCCACTAATCCTTCTTTACTGCACCCTCACTCCCACTCATTGACGAATTCACACGGAAATTGCGTCGCTATGAAATACTATGTGTTCTAAGACATTTCTTTCCAAATCGAGTAACGTTTCTATGGAAACGACAGGATTTTCTTTTGGGATACGACAATTACATTTCCGATCCACTAATCCTTTTTTACTGCATCCCTCACTCCCACTCACTGACGAATTCACACGGAAATTGCGTCGCTATGAAATACTATGTGTTCAAAGACATTTCCTTCTAAATCGAGTAACGTTTCTATGGAAACGACAGGATTTTCTTTTGGGGTACGACAATCTCATTTCCGATCCACTAATCCTTCTTTACTGCACCCTCACTCCCACTCATTGACGAATTCACATGGAAATTGCGTCGCTATGAAATACTATGTGTTTTATGACATTTCCTTCTAAATCGAGTAACGTTTCTATGGAAACGACATGATTGTCTTTTGGGATACGACAATCACATTTCCGATCCACTAATCCTTCTTTACTGCATCCCTCACAGCCACTCATTGACGAATTCACACGGAAATTGCGTCGCTATGAAATACTTTGTGTTCTAAGACATTTCCTTCTAAATCGAGAAACGTTTCTGTGGAAACGACAGGATTTTCTTTTGGGATACGACAATCTCATTTCCGATCCACTAATCCTTCTTTACTGCACCCTCACTCCCACTCATTGACGAATTCACACGAAAATTGCGTCGCTATGAAATACTATGTGTTCTAGGACATTTCTTTCCAAATCGAGTAACGTTTCTATGGAAACGACAGGATTTTCTGTTGGCATACGACAATCACATTTCCGATCCACTAATCCTTCTTTACTGCATCCCCCACTCCCACTCATTAACGAATTCACACGGAAATTGCGTCGCTATGAAATACTATGTGTTCTAAGACAGTTACTTCTAAATCGAGTAACGTTTCTATGGAAACGACAGGATTTTCTTTTGGGATACGACAATCACATTTCCGATCCACTAATCCTTCTCTACTGCATCCCTCACTCCCACTCATTGACGAATTCACAGGGAAATTGCGTCGCTATGAAATACTTTGTGTTCTAAGCCATTTCCTTCTAAATCGAGTAACGTTTCTATGGAAACGACAGGATTTTCTTTTGGGATACGACAATCTCATTTCCGATCCACTAATCCTTCTTTACTGCATCCCTCACTCCCAGTCACTGACGAATTCACACGGTAATTACGTCGCTATGAAATACTATGTGTTCTAAGACATTTCCTTCTAAATCGAATAACGTTTCTATGGAAACGACAGGATTTTCGTTTGGGATACGACAATCTCATTTCCGATCCACTAATCCTTCATTACTGCATCCCTCACTCCCACTCATTGACGAATTCACACGGAAATTGCGTCGCTATGAAATACTATGTGTTCTAAGACATTTCTTTCTAAATCATTAACGTTTCTATGGAAACGATAGGATTTTCTTTTGGGATACGACAATCACATTTCCGATCCACTAATCCTTCTTTACTGCACCCTCACTCCCACTCATTGACGAATTCACACGGAAATTGCGACGCTATGAAATACTATGTGTTCTAAGACATTTCCTTCTAAATCGAGTAACGTTTCTATGGAAACGACAGGATTTTCTTTTGGGATACGACAATTACATTTCCGATCCACTAATCCTTTTTTACTGCATCCCTCACTCTTACTCATTGACGAATTCACACGGAAATTGCGTCGCTATGAAATACTATGTGTTCAAAGACGTTTCCTTCTAAGTCGAGTAACGTTTCTATGGAAACGACAGGATTTTCTTTTGGGATACGACAATCTCATTTCCGATCCACTAATCCTTCTTTACTGCATCCCTCACTCCCAGTCACTGACGAATTCACACGGTAATTACGTCGCTATGAAATACTATGTGTTCTAAGACATTTCCTTCTAAATCGAGTAACGTTTCTATGGAAACGACAGGATTTTCTTTTGGGATACGACAATCACATTTCCGATCCACTAATCCTTCTTTACTGCATCCCTCACTCCCACTCATTGACGAATTCACACGGAAATTGCGTCGCCTTGAAATACTATGTGTTCTAAGACATTTCCTTCTAAATCGAGTAACGTTTCTATGGAAACGACAGGATTTTCTTTTGGGATACGACAATCACATTTCCGATCCACTAATCCTTCTTTACTGCATCCCTCACTCCCACTCATTGACGAATTCACACGGAAATTGCGTCGCTATGAAATACTATGAGTTCTAAGACATTTCCTTCTAAATCAAGTAACGTTTCTATGGAAACGACACGATTTTCTTTTGGGATACGACAATCACATTTCCGATCCACTAATCCTTCTTTACTGCATCCCTCACTCCCACTCATTGACGAATTCACACGGAAATTGCGTCGCTATGAAATACTATGTGTTCTAAGACATTTCCTTCTAAATCGAGTAGCGTTTCTATGGAAACGACAGGATTTTCTTTTGGGATACGACAATCACATTTCCGATCCACTAATCCTTCTTTACTGCATCCCTCACTCCCACTCGTTGACGAATTCACACGGAAATTGCGTCGCTATGAAATACTATGTGTTCTAAGACATTTCCTTCTAAATCGAGTAACGTTTCTATGGAAACGACAGGATTTTCTTTTGGGATACGACAATCACATTTCCGATCCACTAATCCTTCTTTACTGCATCCCTCACTCCCACTCATTGACGAATTCACAGGGAAATTGCGTCGCTATGAAATACTATGTGTTCTAAGCCATTTCCTTCTAAATCGAGTAACGTTTCTATGGAAACGACAGGTTTTTTCTTTTGGGATACGACAATCTCTTTTCCGATCCACTAATCCTTCTTTACTGCATCCCTCACTCCCAGTCACTGTCGAATTCACACGGTAATTACGTCGCTATGAAATACTAAGTGTTCTAAGACATTTCCTTCTAAATCGAGTAACGTTTCTATGGAAACGACAGGATTTTCTTTTGGGATACGACAATCTCATTTCCGATCCACTAATCCTTCTTTACTGCATCCCTCACTCCCACTCATTGACGAATTCACACCGAAATTGCGTTGCTATGAAATACTATGTATTCTAAGACATTTCCTTCTAAATCGAGTAACGTTTCTATGGAAACGAGAGGATTTTCTATTGGGATACGACAATCACATTTCCGATCCACTAATCTTTCTTTACTGCATCTCTCACTCCCACTCATTGACGAATTCACACGGAAATTGCGTCGCTATGAAATACTATGTGTTCTAAGACATTTCCTTCTAAATCAAGTAACGTTTCTATGGAAACGACACGATTTTCTTTTGGGATACGACAATCACATTTCCGATCCACTAATCCTTCTTTACTGCATCCCTCACTCCCACTCATTGACGAATTCACACGGAAATTGCGTCGCTATGAAATACTATGTGTTCTAAGACATTTCCTTCTAAATCGAGTAGCGTTTCTATGGAAACGACAGGATTTTCTTTTGGGATACGACAATCACATTTCCGATCCACTAATCCTTCTTTACTGCATCCCTCACTCCCACTCGTTGACGAATTCACACGGAAATTGCGTCGCTATGAAATACTATGTGTTCTAAGACATTTCCTTCTAAATCGAGTAACGTTTCTATGGAAACGACAGGATTTTCTTTTGGGATACGACAATCACATTTCCGATCCACTAATCCTTCTTTACTGCATCCCTCACTCCCACTCATTGACGAATTCACACGGAAATTGCGTCGCTATGAAATACTATGTGTTCAAAGACATTTCCTTCTAAATCGAGTAAAGTTTCTATGGAAACGACAGGATTTTCTTTTGGGATACGACAATCTCATTTCCGATCCACTAATCCTTCTTTACTGCACCCTCACTCCCACTCATTGACGAATTCACATGGAAATTGCGTCGCTATGAAATACTATGTGTTTTATGACATTTCCTTCTAAATCGAGTAACGTTTCTATGGAAACGACAGGTTTTTCGTTTGGGATACGACAATCTCATTTCCGATCCACTAATCCTTCATTACTGCATCCCTCACTCCCACTCATTGACGAATTCACACGGAAATTGCGTCGCTATGAAATACTATGTGTTCTAAGACATTTCCTTCTAAATCAAGTAACGTTTCTATGGAAACGATAGGATTTTCTTTTGGGATACGACAATCACATTTCCGATCCACTAATCCTTCTTTACTGCACCCTCACTCCCACTCATTGACGAATTCACACGGAAATTGCGACGCTATGAAATACTATGTGTTCTAAGACATTTCCTTCTAAATCGAGTAACGTTTCTATGGAAACGACAGGATTTTCTTTTGGGATACGACAATTACATTTCCGATCCACTAATCCTTTTTTACTGCATCCCTCACTCTTACTCATTGACGAATTCACACGGAAATTGCGTCGCTATGAAATACTATGTGTTCAAAGACGTTTCCTTCTAAGTCGAGTAACGTTTCTATGGAAACGACAGGATTTTCTTTTGGGATACGACAATCTCATTTCCGATCCACTAATCCTTCTTTACTGCACCCTCACTCCCACTCATTGACGAATTCACATGGAAATAGCGTCGCTATGAAATTCTATGTGTTTTATGACATTTCCTTCTAAATCGAGTAACGTTTCTATGGAAACGACATGATTGTCTTTTGGGATACGACAATCACATTTCCGATCCACTAATCCTTCTTTACTGCATCCCTCACAGCCACTCATTGACGAATTCACACGGAAATTGCGTCGCTATGAAATACTTTGTGTTCTAAGACATTTCCTTCTATATCGAGAAACGTTTCTGTGGAAAGACGGACAAGGAATTTTCTTTTGGGATACGACAATCTCATTTCCGATCCACTAATCCTTCTTTACTGCACCCTCACTCCCACTCATTGACGAATTCACACGGAAATTGCGTCGCTATGAAATACTATGTGTTCTAAGACATTTCTTTCCAAATCGAGTAACGTTTCTATGGAAACTACAGGATTTTCTTTTGGGATACGACAATCACATTTCTGATCCACTAATCCTTCTTTACTGCATCCCCCACTCCCACTCATTAACGAATTCACACGGAAATTGCGTCGCTATGAAATACTATGTGTTCTAAGACAGTTACTTCTAAATCGAGTAACGTTTCTATGGAAACGATAGGATTTTTTTTTTGGGATACGACAATCACATTTCCGATCCACTAATCCTTCTCTACTGCATCCCTCACTCCCACTCATTGACGAATTCACAGGGAAATTGCGTCGCTATGAAATACTATGTGTTCTAAGACATTTCCTTCTAAATCGAGTAACGTTTCTATGGAAACGACAGGATTTTCTTTTGGGATACGACAATCACATTTCCGATCCACTAATCCTTCTTTACTGCATCCCTCACTCCCACTCGTTGACGAATTCACACGGAAATTGCGTCGCTATGAAATACTATGTGTTCTAAGACATTTCCTTCTAAATCGAGTAACGTTTCTATGGAAACGACAGGATTTTCTTTTGGGATACGACAATCACATTTCCGATCCACTAATCCTTCTTTACTGCATCCCTCACTCCCACTCATTGACGAATTCACAGGGAAATTGCGTCGCTATGAAATACTATGTGTTCTAAGCCATTTCCTTCTAAATCGAGTAACGTTTCTATGGAAACGACAGGTTTTTCTTTTGGGATACGACAATCTCTTTTCCGATCCACTAATCCTTCTTTACTGCATCCCTCACTCCCAGTCACTGTCGAATTCACACGGTAATTACGTCGCTATGAAATACTAAGTGTTCTAAGACATTTCCTTCTAAATCGAGTAACGTTTCTATGGAAACGACAGGATTTTCTTTTGGGATACGACAATCTCATTTCCGATCCACTAATCCTTCTTTACTGCATCCCTCACTCCCACTCATTGACGAATTCACACCGAAATTGCGTTGCTATGAAATACTATGTGTTCTAAGACATTTCCTTCTAAATCGAGTAACGTTTCTATGGAAACGAGAGGATTTTCTATTGGGATACGACAATCACATTTCCGATCCACTAATCTTTCTTTACTGCATCTCTCACTCCCACTCATTGACGAATTCACACGGAAATTGCGTCGCTATGAAATACTATGTGTTCTAAGACATTTCCTTCTAAATCAAGTAACGTTTCTATGGAAACGACACGATTTTCTTTTGGGATACGACAATCACATTTCCGATCCACTAATCCTTCTTTACTGCATCCCTCACTCCCACTCATTGACGAATTCACACGGAAATTGCGTCGCTATGAAATACTATGTGTTCTAAGACATTTCCTTCTAAATCGAGTAGCGTTTCTATGGAAACGACAGGATTTTCTTTTGGGATACGACAATCACATTTCCGATCCACTAATCCTTCTTTACTGCATCCCTCACTCCCACTCGTTGACGAATTCACACGGAAATTGCGTCGCTATGAAATACTATGTGTTCTAAGACATTTCCTTCTAAATCGAGTAACGTTTCTATGGAAACGACAGGATTTTCTTTTGGGATACGACAATCACATTTCCGATCCACTAATCCTTCTTTACTGCATCCCTCACTCCCACTCATTGACGAATTCACACGGAAATTGCGTCGCTATGAAATACTATGTGTTCAAAGACATTTCCTTCTAAATCGAGTAAAGTTTCTATGGAAACGACAGGATTTTCTTTTGGGATACGACAATCTCATTTCCGATCCACTAATCCTTCTTTTACTGCACCCTCACTCCCACTCATTGACGAATTCACATGGAAATTGCGTCGCTATGAAATACTATGTGTTTTATGACATTTCCTTCTAAATCGAGTAACGTTTCTATGGAAACGACAGGTTTTTCGTTTGGGGATACGACAATCTCATTTCCGATCCACTAATCCTTCATTACTGCATCCCTCACTCCCACTCATTGACGAATTCACACGGAAATTGCGTCGCTATGAAATACTATGTGTTCTAAGACATTTCCTTCTAAATCAAGTAACGTTTCTATGGAAACGATAGGATTTTCTTTTGGGATACGACAATCACATTTCCGATCCACTAATCCTTCTTTACTGCACCCTCACTCCCACTCATTGACGAATTCACACGGAAATTGCGACGCTATGAAATACTATGTGTTCTAAGACATTTCCTTCTAAATCGAGTAACGTTTCTATGGAAACGACAGGATTTTCTTTTGGGATACGACAATTACATTTCCGATCCACTAATCCTTTTTTACTGCATCCCTCACTCTTACTCATTGACGAATTCACACGGAAATTGCGTCGCTATGAAATACTATGTGTTCAAAGACGTTTCCTTCTAAGTCGAGTAACGTTTCTATGGAAACGACAGGATTTTCTTTTGGGATACGACAATCTCATTTCCGATCCACTAATCCTTCTTTACTGCACCCTCACTCCCACTCATTGACGAATTCACATGGAAATAGCGTCGCTATGAAATTCTATGTGTTTTATGACATTTCCTTCTAAATCGAGTAACGTTTCTATGGAAACGACATGATTGTCTTTTGGGATACGACAATCACATTTCCGATCAACTAATCCTTCTTTACTGCATCCCTCACAGCCACTCATTGACGAATTCACACGGAAATTGCGTCGCTATGAAATACTTTGTGTTCTAAGACATTTCCTTCTATATCGAGAAACGTTTCTGTGGAAACGACAGGATTTTCTTTTGGGATACGACAATCTCATTTCCGATCCACTAATCCTTCTTTACTGCACCCTCACTCCCACTCATTGACGAATTCACACGGAAATTGCGTCGCTATGAAATACTATGTGTTCTAAGACATTTCTTTCCAAATCGAGTAACGTTTCTATGGAAACTACAGGATTTTCTTTTGGGATACGACAATCACATTTCTGATCCACTAATCCTTCTTTACTGCATCCCCCACTCCCACTCATTAACGAATTCACACGGAAATTGCGTCGCTATGAAATACTATGTGTTCTAAGACAGTTACTTCTAAATCGAGTAACGTTTCTATGGAAACGATAGGATTTTTTTTTGGGATACGACAATCACATTTCCGATCCACTAATCCTTCTCTACTGCATCCCTCACTCCCACTCATTGACGATTTCACAGGGAAATTGCGTCGCTATGAAATACTATGTGTTCTAAGACATTTCCTTCTAAATCGAGTAACGTTTCTATGGAAACGACAGGATTTTCCTTTGGGATACGACAAATCTCACTTCCGATCCACTAATCCTTCTTTACTGCATCCCTCACTCCCAGTCACTGACGAATTCACACGGTAATTACGTCGCTATGAAATACTATGTGTTCTAAGGACATTTCCTTCTAAATCGAGTAACGTTTCTATGGAAACGACAGGATTTTCTTTTGGGATACGACAATCACATTTCCGATCCACTAATCCTTCTTTACTGCATCCCTCACTCCCACTCATTGACGAATTCACACGGAAATTGCGTCGCCTTGAAATACTATGTGTTCTAAGACATTTCCTTCTAAATCGAGTAACGTTTCTATGGAAACGACAGGATTTTCTTTTGGGATACGACAATCACATTTCCGATCCACTAATCTTTCTTTACTGCATCTCTCACTCCCACTCATTGACGAATTCACACGGAAATTGTGCGTCCGCTATGAAATACTATGTGTTCTTAGACATTTCCTTCTAAATCAAGTAACGTTTCTATGGAAACGACAGGATTTTCTTTTGGGATACGACAATCACATTTCCGATCCACTAATCCTTCTTTACTGCACCCTCACTCCCACTCATTGACGAATTCACACGGAAATTGCGTCGCTATGAATACTATGTGTTCTAAGACATTTCCTTCTAAGTCGAGTAACGTTTCTATGGAAACGACAGCATTTTCTTTTGGGATACGACAATCTCATTTCCGATCCACTAATCCTTCTTTACTGCACCCTCACTCCCACTCATTGAAGAATTCACACGGAAATTGCGTCGCTATGAAATACTATGTGTTCTAAGACAGTTACTTCTAAATCGAGTAACGTTTCTATGGAAACGACAGATTTTCTTTTGGGATACGACAATTTCATTTCCGATCCACTAATCCTTCTTTACTGCATCCCTCACTCCCACTCATTGACGAATTCACACCGAAATTGCGTCGCTATGAAATACTATGTGTTCTAAGACATTTCCTTCTAAATCGAGTAACGTTTCTATGGAAACGAGAGGATTTTCTATCGGGATACGACAATCTCATTTCCGATCCACTAATCCTTCTTTACTGCATCCCTCACTCCCACTCATTGACGAATTCACACCGAAATTGCGTCGCTATGAAATACTATGTGTTCTAAGACATTTCCTTCTAAATCGAGTAACGTTTCTATGGAAACGAGAGGATTTTCTATTGGGATACGACAATCACATTTCCGATCCACTAATCTTTCTTTACTGCATCTCTCACTCCCACTCATTGACGAATTCACACGGAAATTGCGTCGCTATGAAATACTATGTGTTCTAAGACATTTCCTTCTAAATCAAGTAACGTTTCTATGGAAACGACAGGATTTTCTTTTGGGATACGACAATCACATTTCCGATCCACTAATCCTTCTTTACTGCATCCCTCACTCCCACTCATTGACGAATTCACACGGAAATTGCGTCGCTATGAAATACTATGTGTTCTAAGACATTTCCTTCTAAATCGAGTAGCGTTTCTATGGAAACGACAGGATTTTCTTTTGGGATACGACAATCACATTTCCGATCCACTAATCCTTCTTTACTGCATCCCTCACTCCCACTCGTTGACGAATTCACACGGAAATTGCGTCGCTATGAAATACTATGTGTTCTAAGACATTTCCTTCTAAATCGAGTAACGTTTCTATGGAAACGACAGGATTTTCTTTTGGGATACGACAATCACATTTCCGATCCACTAATCCTTCTTTACTGCATCCCTCACTCCCACTCATTGACGAATTCACACGGAAATTGCGTCGCTATGAAATACTATGTGTTCAAAGACATTTCTCTTCTAAATCGAGTAAAGTTTTCTATGAAAAACGACAGGATTTTCTTTTGGGATACGACAATCTCATTTCCGATCCACTAATCCTTCTTTACTGCACCCTCACTCCCACTCATTGACGAATTCACATGGAAATTGCGTCGCTATGAAATACTATGTGTTTTATGACATTTCCTTCTAAATCGAGTAACGTTTCTAGGGAAACGACATGATTGTCTTTTGGGATACGACAATCACATTTCCGATCCACTAATCCTTCTTTACTGCATCTCTCACAGCCACTCATTGACGAATTCACACGGAAATTGCGTCGCTATGAAATACTTTGTGTTCTAAGACATTTCCTTCTAAATCGAGAAACGTTTCTGTGGAAACGACAGGATTTTCTTTTGGGATACGACAATCTCATTTCCGATACACTAATCCTTCTTTACTGCACCCTCACTCCCACTCATTGACGAATTCACACGGAAATTGCGTCGCTATGAAATACTATATGTTGTAAGACATTTCTTCTAAATCGAGTAACGTTTCTATGGAAATGACAGGATTTTCTTTTGGGATACGACAATCACATTTCCGATCACTAATCCTTCTTTACTGCATCCTCAATCCCACTCATTGACGTATTCACACGGAAATTGCGTCGCTATGAAATACTATGTGTTCTAAGACATTTCCTTCTAAATCGAGTAACGTTTCTATGGAAACGACAGGATTTTCTTTTGGATACGACAATCACATTTCCGATCCACTAATCCTTCTTTACTGCATCCCTCACTCCCACTCATTGACGAATTCACACGGAAATTGCGTCGCCTTGAAATACTATGTGTTCTAGAGACATTTCCTTCTAAATCGAGTAACGTTTCTATGGAAACGACAGGATTTTCCTTTGGGATACGACAATCACATTTCCGATCCACTAATCTTTCTTTACTGCATCTCTCACTCCCACTCATTGACGAATTCACACGGAAATTGCGTCGCTATGAAATACTATGTGTTCTAAGACATTTCCTTCTAAATCAAGTAACGTTTCTATGGAAACGACAGGATTTTCTTTTGGGATACGACAATCACATTTCCGAACCACTAATCCTTCTTTACTGCACCCTTACTCCCACTCATTGACGAAATCACACGGAAATTGCGTCGCTATGAAATACTATGTGTTCTAAGACATTTCCTTCTAAGTCGAGTAACGTTTCTATGGAAACGACAGGATTTTCTTTTGGGATACGACAATCTCATTTCCGATCCACTAATCCTTCTTTACTGCACCCTCATTCCCACTCATTGACGAATTCACATGGAAATAGCGTCGCTATGAAATACTATGTGTTTTATGACATTTCCTTCTAAATCGAGTAACGTTTCAATGGAAACGACATGATTGTCTTTTGGGATACGACAATCACATTTCCGATCCACTAATCCTTCTTTACTGCATCCCTCACAGCCACTCATTGACGAATTCACACGGAAATTGCGTCGCTATGAAATACTTTGTGTTCTAAGACATTTCCTTCTATATCGAGAAACGTTTCTGTGGAAACGACAGGATTTTCTTTTGGGATACGACAATCTCATTTCCGATCCACTAATCCTTCTTTACTGCACCCTCACTCCCACTCATTGACGAATTCACACGGAAATTGCGTCGCTATGAAATACTATGTGTTCTAAGACATTTCTTTCCAAATCGAGTAACGTTTCTATGGAAACGACAGGATTTTCTTTTGGGATACGACAATCACATTTCTGATCCACTAATCCTTCTTTACTGCATCCCCCACTCCCACTCATTAACGAATTCACACGGAAATTGCGTCGCTATGAAATACTATGTGTTCTAAGACAGTTACTTCTAAATCGAGTAACGTTTCTATGGAAACGATGGGATTTTTTTTTGGGATACGACAATCACATTTCCGATCCACTAATCCTTCTCTACTGCATCCCTCACTCCCACTCATTGACGAATTCACAGGGAAATTGCGTCGCTATGAAATACTATGTGTTCTAAGACATTTCCTTCTAAATCGAGTAACGATTCTATGGAAACGACAGGATTTTCCTTTGGGATACGACAATCTCATTTCCGATACACTAATCCTTCTTTACTGCATCCCTCACTCCCAGTCACTGACGAATTCACACGGTAATTACGTCGCTATGAAATACTATGTGTTCTAAGACATTTCCTTCTAAATCGAATAACGTTTCTATGGAAACGACAGGATTTTCGTTTGGGATACGACAATCCCATTTCCGATCCACTAATCCTTCATTACTGCATCCCTCACTCCCACTCATTGACGAATTCACACCGAAATTGCGTCGCTATGAAATACTATGTGTTCTAAGACATTTCCTTCTAAATCGAGCAACGTTTCTATGGAAACGACAGGATTTTCTTTTGGGATACGACAATCACATTTCCGATCCGCTAATCTTTCTTTACTGCATCTCTCACTCCCACTCATTGACGAATTCACACGGAAATTGCGTCGCTATGAAATACTATGTGTTCTAAGACATTTCCTTCTAAATCAAGTAACGTTTCTATGGAAACGATAGGATTTTCTTTTGGGATACGACAATCACATTTCCGATCCACTAATCCTTCTTTACTGCACCCTCACTCCCACTCATTGACGAATTCACACGGAATTGCGTCGCTATGAAATACTATGTGTTCTAAGACATTTCCTTCTAAATCGAGTAACGTTTCTATGGAAACGACAGGATTTTCTTTTGGGATACGACAATTACATTTCCGATCCACTAATCCTTTTTTACTGCATCCCTCACTCCCACTCACTGACGAATTCACACGGAAATTGCGTCGCTATGAAATACTATGTGTTCAAAGACATTTCCTTCTAAATCGAGTAACGTTTCTATGGAAACGACAGGATTTTCTTTTGGGGTACGACAATCTCATTTCCGATCCACTAATCCTTCTTTACTGCACCCTCACTCCCACTCATTGACGAAGTCACATGGAAATTGCGTCGCTATGAAATACTATGTGTTTTATGACATTTCCTTCTAAATCGAGTAACGTTTCTATGGAAACGACATGATTGTCTTTTGGGATACGACAATCACATTTCCGATCCACTAATCCTTCTTTACTGCATCCCTCACAGCCACTCATTAACGAATTCACACGGAAATTGCGTCGCTATGAAATACTTTGTGTTCTAAGACATTTCCTTCTAAATCGAGAAACGTTTCTGTGGAAACGACAGGATTTTCTTTTGGGATACGACAATCTCATTTCCGATCCACTAATCCTTCTTTACTGCACCCTCACTCCCACTCATTGACGAATTCACACGAAAATTGCGTCGCTATGAAATACTATGTGTTCTAAGACATTTCTTTCCAAATCGAGTAACGTTTCTATGGAAACGACAGGATTTTCTGTTGGCATACGACAATCACATTTCCGATCCACTAATCCATCTTTACTGCATCCCCCACTCCCACTCATTAACGAATTCACACGGAAATTGCGTCGCTATGAAATACTATGTGTTCTAACACAGTTAGTTCTAAATCGAGTAACGTTTCTATGGAAACGACAGGATTTTCTTTTGGGATACGACAATCACATTTCCGATCCACTAATCCTTCTCTACTGCATCCCTCACTCCCACTCATTGACGAATTCACAGGGAAATTGCGTCGCTATGAAATACTATGTGTTCTAAGCCATTTCCTTCTAAATCGAGTAACGTTTCTATGGAAACGACAGGATTTTCTTTTGGGATACGACAATCTCATTTCCGATCCACTAATCCTTCTTTACTGCATCCCTCACTCCCAGTCACTGACGAATTCACACGGTAATTACGTCGCTATGAAATACTATGTGTTCTAAGACATTTCCTTCTAAATCGAGTAACGTTTCTATGGAAACGACAGGATTTTCTTTTGGGATACGACAATCCCATTTCCGATCCACTAATCCTTCTTTACTGCATCCCTCACTCCCACTCCCTGACGAATTCACACCGAAATTGCGTCGCTATGAAATACTATGTGTTCTAAGACATTTCCTTCTAAATCGAGTAACGTTTCTATGGAAACGACACGATTTTCCTTTGGAATACGACAATCACATTTCCGATCCACTAATCTTTCTTTACTGCATCTCTCACTCCCACTCATTGACGAATTCACACGGAAATTGCGTCGCTATGAAATACTATGTGTTCTAAGACATTTCCTTCTAAATCAAGTAACGTTTCTATGGAAACGACAGGATTTTCTTTTGGGATACGACAATCACATTTCCAATCCACTAATCCTTCTTTACTGCATCCCTCACTCCCACTCATTGACGAATTCACAAACGGAAATTGCGTCGCTATGAAATACTATGTGTTCTAAGACATTTCCTTCTAAATCGAGTAGCGTTTCTATGGAAACGACAGGATTTTCTTTTGGGATACGACAATCACATTTCCGATCCACTAATCCTTCTTTACTGCATCCCTCACTCCCACTCATTGACGATTTCACACAGAAATTGCGTCGCTATGAAATACTATGTGTTCAAAGACATTTCCTTCTAAATCGAGTAAAGTTTCTATGGAAACGACAGGATTTTCTTTTGGGATACGACAATCTCATTTCCGATCCACTAATCCTTCTTTACTGCACCCTCACTCCCACTCATTGACGAATTCACATGGAAATTGCGTCGCTATGAAATACTATGTGTTTTATGACATTTCCTTCTAAATCGAATAACGTTTCTAGGGAAACGACATGATTGTCTTTTGGGATACGACAATCACATTTCCGATCCACTAATCCTTCTTTACTGCATCCCTCACAGCCACTCATTGACGAATTCACATGGAAATTGCGTCGCTATGAAATACTATGTGTTCTAAGACATTTCCTTCTAAATCGAGAAACGTTTCTGTGGAAGCGACAGGATTTTCTTTTGGGATACGACAATCTCATTTCCGATACACTAATCCTTCCTTACTGCATCCCTCACTCCCACTCATTAACGAATTCACACGGAAATTGCGTCGCTATGAAATACTATGTGTTCTAAGACATTTCCTTCCAAATCGAGTACCGTTTCTATGGAAACGACTGGATTTTCTTTTGGGATACGACAATCACAATTCCGATCCACTAATCATTCTTTACTGCATCCCTCATCCCCACTCATTGACGAATTCACATGGAAATTGCGTCGCTATGAAATACTATGTGTTCTAAGACATTTCCTTCTAAATCGAGTAACGTTTCGATGGAAACGACAGGATTTTCTTTTGGGATACGACAATCTCATTTCCGATCCACTAATCCTTCCTTACTGCATCCCTCACTCCCACTCATTAACGAATTCACACGGAAATTGCGTCGCTATGAAATACTATGTGTTCTAAGACATTTCCTTCTAAATCGAGTAACGTTTCTATGGAAACGACAGGATTTTCTTTTGGGATACGACATTTACATTTCCGATCCACTAATCCTTCTTTACTGCATCCCTCACTACCACTCATTGACGAATTCACACGGAAATTGCGTCGCTATGAAATACTATGTGTTCTAAGACATTTCCTTCTAAATCGAATAAGTTTCTATGGAAACGACAGGATTTTCTTTTGGGATACGACAATCACATTTGCGATCCACTAATCCTTCTTTACTGCACCCTCACTCCCACCCATTGACTAATTCACACGGAAATTGCGTCGCTATGAAATACTATGTGTTCTAAGACATTTCCTTCTAAATCGAGTAACGTTTCTATGGAAACGACACGATTTTCTTTTGGGATACTACAATCACATTTCCGATCCACTGATCCTTCTTTACTGCATCCCTCACTCCCACTCATTGACGAATTTACACGGAAATTGGGTAGCTATGAAATGTTATGTGTTCTAAGACATTTCCTTCTAAATCGAGTAACGTTTCTGTGGAAACGACAGGATTTTCTTTTGGGATACGACAATCTCATTTCCGATCCACTAATCCTTCTTTACTGCACCCTCACTCCCACTCATTGACGAATTCACACGGAAATTGCGTCGCTATGAAATACTACGTGTTCTAAGACATTTCTTTCCAAATCGAGTAACGTTTCTATGGAAACGACAGGATTTTCTTTTGGGATACGACAATCACATTTCTGATCCACTAATCCTTCTTTACTGCATCCCCCACTCCCACTCATTAACGAATTCACACGGAAATTGCGTCGCTATGAAATACTATGTGTTCTAAGACAGTTACTTCTAAATCGAGTAACGTTTCTATGGAAACGATGGGATTTTTTTTTGGGATACGACAATCACATTTCCGATCCACTAATCCTTCTCTACTGCATCCCTCACTCCCACTCATTGACGAATTCACAGGGAAATTGCGTCGCTATGAAATACTATGTGTTCTAAGACATTTCCTTCTAAATCGAGTAACGATTCTATGGAAACGACAGGATTTTCCTTTGGGATACGACAATCTCATTTCCGATCCACTAATCCTTCTTTACTGCATCCCTCACTCCCAGTCACTGACGAATTCACACGGTAATTACGTCGCTATGAAATACTATGTGTTCTAAGACATTTCCTTCTAAATCGAATAACGTTTCTATGGAAACGACAGGATTTTCGTTTGGGATACGACAATCTCATTTCCGATCCACTAATCCTTCAGTACTGCATCCCTCACTCCCACTCATTGACGAATTCATACGGAAATTGCGTCGCTATGAAATACTATGTGTTCTAAGACATTTCCTTCTAAATCAAGTAACGTTTCTATGGAAACGATAGGATTTTCATTTGGGATACGACAATAACATTTCCGATCCACTAATCCTTCTTTACTGCACCCTCACTCCCACTCATCGACGAATTCACACGGAATTGCGTCGCTATGAAATACTATGTGTTCTAAGACATTTCCTTCTAAATCGAGTAACGTTTCTATGGAAACGACAGGATTTTCTTTTGGGATACGACAATCACATTTCCGATCCACTAATCCTTCTTTACTGCATCCCTCACAGCCACTCATTGACGAATTCACACGGAAATGGCGTCGCTATGAAATACTTTGTGTTCTAAGACTTTTCCTTCTAAATCGAGAAACGTTTCTGTGGAAACGACAGGATTTTCTTTTGGGATACGACAATCTCATTTCCGATCCACTAATCCTTCTTTACTGCACCCTCACTCCCACTCATTGACGAATTCACACGAAAATTGCGTCGCTATGAAATACTATGTGTTCTAAGACATTTCTTTCCAAATCGAGTTACGTTTCTATGGAAACGACAGGATTTTCTGTTGGCATACGACAATCACATTTCCGATCCACTAATCCTTCTTTACTGCATCCCCCACTCCCACTCATTAACGAATTCACACGGAAATTGCGTCGCTATGAAATACTATGTGTTCTAAGACAGTTACTTCTAAATCGAGTAACGTTTCTATGGAAACGACAGGATTTTCTTTTGGGATACGACAATCACATTTCCGATCCACTAATCCTTCTCTACTGCATCCCTCACTCCCACTCATTGACGAATTCACAGGGAAAATGCGTCGCTATGAAATACTATGTGTTCTAAGCCATTTCCTTCTAAATCGAGTAACGTTTCTATGGAAACGACAGGATTTTCTTTTGGGATACGACAATCTCATTTCCGATCCACTAATCCTTCTTTACTGCATCCCTCACTCCCAGTCACTGACGAATTCACACGGTAATTACGTCGCTATGAAATACTATGTGTTCTAAGACATTTCCTTCTAAATCGAGTAACGTTTCTATGGAAACGACAGGATTTTCTTTTGGGATACGACAATCCCATTTCCGATCCACTAATCCTTCTTTACTGCATCCCTCACTCCCACTCATTGACGAATTCACACCGAAATTACGTCGCTATGAAATACTATGTGTTCTAAGACATTTCCTTCTAAATCGAGTAACGTTTCTATGGAAACGACAGGATTTTCTTTTGGAATACGACAATCACATTTCCGATCCACTAATCTTTCTTTACTGCATCTCTCACTCCCACTCATTGACGAATTCACACGGAAATTGCGTCGCTATGAAATACTATGTGTTCTAAGACATTTCCTTCTAAATCGAGTAACGTTTCTATGGAAACGACAGGATTTTCTTTTGGGATACGACAATCTCATTTCCGATCCACTAATCCTTCTTTACTGCATCCCTCACTCCCACTCATTGACGAATTCTCACGGAAATTGCGTCGCTATGAAATACTATGTGTTGTAAGACATTTCCTTCTAAATCGAGTAACGTTTCTATGGAAATGACAGGATTTTCTTTTGGGATACGACAATCACATTTCCGATCCACTAATCCTTCTTTACTGCATCCCTCAATCCCACTCATTGACGAATTGACACGGAAATTGCGTCGCTATGAAATACTATGTGTTCTAAGACATTTCCTTCTAAATCGAGTTACGTTTCTATGGAAACGACAGGATTTTCTTTTGGGATACGACAATCACATTTCCGATCCACTAATCCTTCTTTACTGCATCCCTCACTCCCACTCATTGACGAATTCACACGGAAATTGCGTCGCTATGAAATACTATGTGTTCTAAGACATTTCCTTCTAAATCGAGTAACGTTTCGATGGAAACGACAGGATTTTCTTTTGGGATACGACAATCACATTTACGATCTACTAATCCTTCTTTACTGCATCCCTCACTCCCACTCATTGACGAATTCACACGGAAATTGCGTCGCTATGAAAATCTATGTGTTCTAAGACATTTCCTTCTAAATCGAATAAGTTTCTATGGAAACGACAGGATTTTCTTTTGGGATACGACAATCACATTTGCGATCCACTAATCCTTCTTTACTGCACCCTCACTCCCACCCATTGACGAATTCACACGGAAATTGCGTCGCTATGAAATACTATGTGTTCTAAGACATTTCCTTCTAAATCGAGTAACGTTTCTATGGAAACGACAGGATTTTCTTTTGGGATACTACAATCACATTTCCGATCCACTGATCCTTCTTTACTGCATCCCTCACTCCCACTCATTGACGAATTGACACGGAAATTGGGTAGCTATGAATTGCTATGTGTTCTAAGACATTTCCTTCTAAATCGAGTAACGTTTCTGTGGAAACGACAGGATTTTCTTTTGGGATACGACAATCTCATTTCCGATCCACTAATCCTTCTTTACTGCACCCTCACTCCCACTCATTGACGAATTCACCCGGAAATTGCGTCGCTATGAAATACTTTGTGTTCTAAGACATTTCCTTCTAAATCGATAAACGTTACTGTGGAAACGACAGGATTTTCTTTTGGGATACGACCATCTCATTTCCGATAAACTAATCCTTCTTTACTGCATCCCTCACTCCCAGTCACTGACGAATTCACACGGTAATTACGTCGCAATGAAATACTTTGTGTTCTAAGATATTTCCTTCTAAATCGAGAAACGTTTCTGTGGAAACGACAGGATTTTCTTTTGGAATACGACAATCTCATTTCCGATCCACTAATCCTTCTTTGCTGCACCCTCACTCCCACTCATTGACGAATTCACTTGGAAATTGCGTCGCTATGAAATACTATGTGTTCTAAGACATTTCTATCCAAATCGAGTAACGTTTCTATGGAAACGACAGGATTTTCTGTTGGGATACGACAATCACATTTCCGATCCACTAATCCCTCTTTACTGCATCCCCCACTCCCACTCATTAACGAATTCACACGGAAATTGCGTCGCTATGAAATACTATGTGTTCTAAGACAGTTACTTCTAAATCGAGTAACGTTTCTATGGAAACGAGAGGATTTTCTTTTGGGATACGACAATCACATTTCCGATCCACTAATCCTTCTCTACTGCATCCCTCACTCCCACTCATTGACGAATTCTCACGGAAATTGCGTCGCTATGAAATACTATGTGTTCTAAGACATTTCCTTCTAAATCGAGTAACGTTTTTATGGAAACGACAGGATTTTCTTTTGGGATACGACAATCTCATTTCCGATCCACTAATCCTTCTTTACTGCATCCCTCACTCCCAGTCACTGACGAATTCACACGGTAATTACGTCGCCATGAAATACTATGTGTTCTAAGACATTTCCTTCTAAATCGAGTAACGTTTCTATGGAAACGACAGGATTTTCTTTTGGGATACGACAATCTCATTTCCGATCCACTAATCCTTCTTTACTGCATCCCTCACTCCCACTCATTGACGAATTCTCACGGAAATTGCGTCGCTATGAAATACTATGTGTTGTAAGACATTTCCTTCTAAATCGAGTAACGTTTCTATGGAAATGACAGGATTTTCTTTTGGGATACGACAATCACATTTCCGATCCACTAATCCTTCTTTACTGCATCCCTCAATCCCACTCATTGACGAATTGACACGGAAATTGCGTCGCTATGAAATACTATGTGTTCTAAGACATTTCCTTCTAAATCGAGTTACGTTTCTATGGAAACGACAGGATTTTCTTTTGGGATACGACAATCACATTTCCGATCCACTAATCCTTCTTTACTGCATCCCTCACTCCCACTCATTGACGAATTCACACGGAAATTGCGTCGCTATGAAATACTATGTGTTCTAAGACATTTCCTTCTAAATCGAGTAACGTTTCGATGGAAACGACAGGATTTTCTTTTGGGATACGACAATCTCATTTCCGATCCACTAATCCTTCCTTACTGCATCCCTCACTCCCACTCATTAACGAATTCACACGGAAATTGCGTCGCTATGAAATACTATGTGTTCTAAGACATTTCCTTCTAAATCGAGTAACGTTTCTATGGAAACGACAGGATTTTCTTTTGGGATACGACATTTACATTTCCGATCCACTAATCCTTCTTTACTGCATCCCTCACTCCCACTCATTGACGAATTCACACAGAAATTGCGTCGCTATGAAATACTATGTGTTCTAAGACATTTCCTTCTAAATCGAATAAGTTTCTATGGAAACGACAGGATTTTCTTTTGGGATACGACAATCACATTTGCGATCCACTAATCCTTCTTTACTGCACCCTCACTCCCACCCATTGACGAATTCACACGGAAATTGCGTCGCTATGAAATACTATGTGTTCTAAGACATTTCCTTCTAAATCGAGTAACGTTTCTATGGAAACGACAGGATTTTCTTTTGGGATACTACAATCACATTTCCGATCCACTGATCCTTCTTTACTGCATCCCCCACTCCCACTCATTGACGAATTTACACGGAAATTGGGTAGCTATGAAATGCTATGTGTTCTAAGACATTTCCTTCTAAATCGAGTAACGTTTCTGTGGAAACGACAGGATTTTCTTTTGGGATACGACAATCTCATTTCCGATCCACTAATCCTTCTTTACTGCACCCTCACTCCCACTCATTGACGAATTCACCCGGAAATTGCGTCGCTATGAAATACTTTGTGTTCTAAGACATTTCCTTCTAAATCGATAAACGTTACTGTGGAAACGACAGGATTTTCTTTTGGGATACGACCATCTCATTTCCGATAAACTAATCCTTCTTTACTGCATCCCTCACTCCCAGTCACTGACGAATTCACACGGTAATTACGTCGCTATGAAATACTTTGTGTTCTAAGATATTTCCTTCTAAATCGAAAAACGTTTCTGTGGAAACGACAGGATTTTCTTTTGGAATACGACAATCTCATTTCCGATCCACTAATCCTTCTTTGCTGCACCCTCACTCCCACTCATTGACGAATTCACTTGGAAATTGCGTCGCTATGAAATACTATGTGTTCTAAGACATTTCTATCCAAATCGAGTAACGTTTCTATGGAAACGACAGGATTTTCTGTTGGGATACGACAATCACATTTCCGATCCACTAATCCCTCTTTACTGCATCCCCCACTCCCACTCATTAACGAATTCACACGGAAATTGCGTCGCTATGAAATACTATGTGTTCTAAGACAGTTACTTCTAAATCGAGTAACGTTTCTATGGAAACGAGAGGATTTTCTTTTGGGATACGACAATCACATTTCCGATCCACTAATCCTTCTCTACTGCATCCCTCACTCCCACTCATTGACGAATTCTCACGGAAATTGCGTCGCTATGAAATACTATGTGTTCTAAGACATTTCCTTCTAAATCGAGTAACGTTTCTATGGAAATGACAGGATTTTCTTTTGGGATACGACAATCACATTTCCGATCCACTAATCCTTCTTTACTGCATCCCTCAATCCCACTCATTGACGAATTCACACGGAAATTGCGTCGCTATGAAATACTATGTGTTCTAAGACATTTCCTTCTAAATCGAGTTACGTTTCTATGGAAACGACAGGATTTTCTTTTGGGATACGACAATCACATTTCCGATCCACTAATCCTTCTTTACTGCATCCCTCACTCCCACTCATTGACGAATTCACACGGAAATTGCGTCGCTATGAAATACTATGTGTTCTAAGACATTTCCTTCTAAATCGAGTAACGTTTCTATGGATACGACAAGATTTTCTTTTGGGATACGACAATCACATTTCCGATCCACTAATCCTTCTTTACTGCATCCCTCACTCCCACTCATTGACGAATTCACACTAAAATTGCGTCGCTATGAAATACTATGTGTTCTAAGTCATTTCCTTCTAAATCGAGTAACGTTTCTATGGAAACGACATAATTTTCTTTTGGGATACGACGATCTCATTTCCGATCCACTAATCCTTCTTCACTGCATCCCTCACTCCCACTCATTGACGAATTCACATGGAAATTGCGTCGCTATGAAATACTATGTGTTCTAAGACATTTCCTTCTAAATCGAGTACCGTTTCTATGGAAACGACAGGATTTTCTTTTGGGATACGACAATCACATTTCCGATCCACTAATCCTTCTTTACTGCATCCCTCATTCCCACTCATTGACGAATTCACACGGAAATTGCGTCGCTATGAAATACTTTGTGTTCTAAGACATTTCCTTCTAAATCGAGAAACGTTTCTATGGAAACGACAGGAATTTCTTTTGGGATACCACAATCACATTTGCGATCCACTAATCCTTCTTTACTGCACCCTCACTCCCACTCATTGACGAATTCACACGGAAATTGCGTCGCTATGAAATACTATGTGTTCTAAGACATTTCCTTCTAAATCGAGTAACGTTTCTATGGAAACGACAGGATTTTCTTTTGGGATACTACAATCACATTTCCGATCCACTAATCCTTCTTTACTGCATCCCTCACTCCCACTCATTGACGAATTTACACGGAAATTGGGTAGCTATGAATTGCTATGTGTTCTAAGACATTTCCTTCTAAATCGAGTAACGTTTCTGTGGAAACGACAGGATTTTCTTTTGGGATGCGACAATCTCATTTCCGATCCACTAATCCTTCTTTACTGCACCCTCACTCCCACTCATTGACGAATTCACACGGAAATTGCGTCGCTATGAAACACTATGTGTTCTAAGACATTTCCTTCCAAATTGAGTAACGTTTCTATGGAAACGACAGGATTTTTTTTGGGATACGACGATCTCATTTCCGATCCACTAATCCTTCTTTACTGCATCCCTCACTCCCAGTCACTGACGAATTCACACGGTAATTACATCGCCATGAAATACTATGTGTTCTAAGACATTTCCTTCTAAATCGAGTAACGTTTCTATGGAAACGACAGGATTTTCTTTTGGGATACGACAATCTCATTTCAGATCCATTAATCCTTCTTCACTGCATCCCGCACTCCCACTCATTGACGAATTCACACGGAGATTGCGTCGCTATGAAATACTATGTGTTCTAAGACATTTCCTTCCAAATCGAATAACGTTTCTATGGAAACGACAGGATTTTCTTTTGGGATACGACAATCACATTTCCGTTCCACTAATCCTTCTTTACTGCATCCCTCACTTCCACTCATTGACGAATTCACCCGGAAATTGCGTCGCTATGAAATACTTTGTGTTCTAAGACATTTCCTTCTAAATCGATAAACGTTACTGTGGAAACGACAGGATTTTCTTTTGGGATACGATCATCTCATTTCCGATCCACTAATCCTTCTTTACTGCATCCCTCACTCCCAGTCACTGACGAATTCACACGGTAATTACGTCGCTATGAAATACTTTGTGTTCTAAGACATTTCCTTCTAAATCGAGTAACGTTTCTATGGAAACGACAGGATTTTCTTTTGGGATACGACAATCTCATTTCCGATCCACTAATCCTTCTTTACTGCATCCCTCACTCCCAGTCACTGACGAATTCACACGGTAATTGCGTCGCCATGAAATACTATGTGTTCTAAGACATTTCCTTCTAAATCGAGTAACGTTTCTATGGAAACGACAGGATTTTCTTTTGGGATACGACAATCTCATTTCCGATCCACTAATCCTTCTTTACTGCATCCCTCACTCCCACTCATTGACGAATTCTCACGGAAATTGCGTCGCTATGAAATACTATGTGTTGTAAGACATTTCCTTCTAAATCGAGTAACGTTTCTATGGAAATGACAGGATTTTCTTTTGGGATACGACAATCACATTTCCGATCCACTCATCCTTCTTTACTGCATCCCTCAATCCCACTCATTGACGAATTCACACGGAAATTGCGTCGCTATGAAATACTATGTGTTCTAAGACATTTCCTTCCCAATCGAGTTACGTTTCTATGGAAACGACAGGATTTTCTTTTGGGATACGACAATCACATTTCCGATCCACTAATCCTTCTTTACTGCATCCCTCACTCCCACTCATTGACGAATTCACACGGAAATTGCGTCGCTATGAAATACTATGTGTTCTAAGACATTTCCTTCTAAATCGAGTAACGTTTCTATGGAAACGACAAGATTTTCTTTTGGGATACGACAATCACATTTCCGATCCACTAATCCTTCTTTACTGCATCCCTCACTCCCACTCATTGACGAATTCACACTAAAATTGCGTCGCTATGAAATACTATGTGTTCTAAGTCATTTCCTTCTAAATCGAGTAACGTTTCTATGGAAACGACAGGATTTTCTTTTGGGATACGACAATCACATTTCCGATCCACTAATCCTTCTTTACTGCATCCCTCATTCCCACTCATTGACGAATTCACACGGAAATTGCGTCGCTATGAAATACTATGTCTTCTAAGACATTTCCTTCTAAATCGAGTAACGTTTCGATGGAAACGACAGGATTTTCTATTGGGATACGACAATCTCATTTCCGTTCCACTAATCCTTCTTTACTGCATCCCTCGCTTCCACTTATTGACGAATTCACACGGAAATTGCGTCGCTATGAAATACTTTGTGTTCTAAGACATTTCCTTCTAAATCGAGAAACGTTTCTATGGAAACGACAGGATTTTCTTTTGGGATACCACAATCACATTTGCGATCCACTAATCCTTCTTTACTGCACCCTCACTCCCACTCATTGACGAATTCACACGGAAATTGCGTCGCTATGAAATACTATGTGTTCTAAGACATTTCCTTCTAAATCGAGTAACGTTTCTATGGAAACGACAGGATTTTCTTTTGGGATACTACAATCACATTTCCGATCCACTAATCCTTCTTTACTGCATCCCTCACTCCCACTCATTGACGAATTTACACGGAAATTGGGTAGCTATGAATTGCTATGTGTTCTAAGACATTTCCTTCTAAATCGAGTAACGTTTCTGTGGAAACGACAGGATTTTCTTTTGGGATACGACAATCTCATTTCCGATCCACTAATCCTTCTTTACTGCACCCTCACTCCCACTCATTGACGAATTCACACGGAAATTGCGTCGCTATGAAACACTATGTGTTCTAAGACATTTCCTTCCAAATCGAGTAACGTTTCTATGGAAACGACAGGATTTTCTTTTGGGATACGACGATCTCATTTCCGATCCACTAATCCTTCTTTACTGCATCCCTCACTCCCAGTCACTGACGAATTCACACGGTAATTACATCGCCATGAAATACTATGTGTTCTAAGACATTTCCTTCTAAATCGAGTAACGTTTCTATGGAAACGACAGGATTTTCTTTTGGGATACGACAATCTCATTTCCGATCCACTAATCCTTCTTTACTGCATCCCTCACTCCCACGCATTGACGAATTCACACCGAAATTGCGTCGCAATGAAATACTATGTGTTCTAAGACATTTCCTTCTAAATCGAGTAACGTTTCTATGGAAACAACAGGATTTTCTTTTGGGATACGACAATCACATTTCCGATCCACTAATCTTTCTTTACTGCATCTCTCACTCCCACTCATTGACGAATTCACACGGAAATTGCGTCGCTATGAGATACTATGTGTTCTAAGACATTTCCTTCTAAATCGAGTAATGTTTCTATGGAAACGACAGGATTTTCTTTTGGGATGCGACAATCACATTTCCGATCCACTAATCCTTCTTTACTGCATCCTTCACTCCCACTCATTGACGAATTCACACCGAAATTGCGTCGCTATGAAATACTATGTGTTCTAAGACATTTCCTTCTAAATCGAGTAACGTTTCTATGGAAACGACAGGATTTTCTTTTGGGATACGACAATCACATTTCCGATCCACTAATCTTTCTTTACTGCATCTCTCACTCCCACTCATTGACGAATTCACACGGAAATTGCGTCGCTATGAAATACTATGTGTTCTAAGACATTTCCTTCTAAATCAAGTAACGTTTCTATGGAAACGACAGGATTTTCTTTTGGGATACGACAGTCACATTTCCGATCCACTAATCCTTCTTTACTGCATCCCTCACTCCCACTCATTGACGAATTCACACGGAAATTGCGTCGCTATGAAATACTATGTGTTGTAAGACATTTCCTTCTAAATCGAGTAACGTTTCTATGGAAATGACAAAATTTTCTTTTGGGATACGACAATCACATTTCCGATCCACTAATCCTTCTTTACTGCATCCCTCAATCCCACTCATTGACGAATTCACACGGAAATTGCGTCGCTATGAAATACTATGTGTTCTAAGACATTTCCTTCTAAATCGAGTAACGTTTCTATGGAAACGACAGGATTTTCTTTTGGGATACGACAATCACCTTTCCGATCCACTAATCCTTCTTTACTGCATCCCTCACTCCCACTCATTGACGAATTCACACGGAAATTGCGTCGCTATGAAATACTATGTGTTCTAAGACAATTCCTTCTAAATCGAGTAACGTTTCTATGGAAACGACAGGATTGTCTCTTGGGATACGACAATCACATTTCCGATCCACTAATCCTTCTTTACTGCATCCCTCACTCCCACTCATTGACGAATTCACACTAAAATTGCGTCGCTATGAAATACTATGTGTTCTAAGACATTTCCTTCTAAATCGAGTAACGTTTCTATGGAAACGACATAATTTTCTTTTGGGATACGACGATCTAATTTCCGATCCACTAATCCTTCTTCACTGCATCCCTCACTCCCACTCATTGACGAATTCACATGTAAATTGCGTCGCTATGAAATACTATGTGTTCTAAGACATTTCCTTCTAAATCGAGTACCGTTTCTATGGAAACGACAGGATTTTCTTTTGGGATACGACAATCACATTTCCGATATACTAATCCTTCTTTACTGCATCCCTCATTCCCACTCATTGACAAATTCACACGGAAATTGCGTCGCTATGAAATACTATGTGTTCTAAGACATTTCCTTCTAAATCGAGTAACGTTTCGATGGAAACGACAGGATTTTCTATTGGGATACGACAATCTCATTTCCGTTCCACTAATCCTTCTTTACTGCATCCCTCACTTCCACTCATTGACGAATTCACACGGAAATTGCGTCGCTATGAAATACTTTGTGTTCTAAGACATTTCCTTCTAAATCGAGAAACGTTTCTATGGAAACGACAGGATTTTCTTTTGGGATACGACAATCACATTTGCGATCCACTAATCCTTCTTTACTGCACCCTCACTCCCACTCATTGACGAATTCACACGGAAATTGCTTCGCTATGAAATACTATGTGTTCTAAGACATTTCCTTCTAAATAGAGTAACGTTTCTATGGAAACGACAGGATTTTCTTTTGGGATACTTCAATCACATTTCCGATCCACTAATCCTTCTTTACTGCATCCCTCACTCCCACTCATTGACGAATTTACACGGAAATTGGGTAGCTATGAAATGCTATGTGTTCTAAGACATTTCCTTCTAAATCGAGTAACGTTTCTGTGGAAACGACAGGATTTTCTTTTGGGATACGACAATCTCATTTCCGATCCACTAATCCTTCTTTACTGCATCCCTCACTCCCACTCATTGACGAATTCACACGGAAATTGCGTCGCTATGAAATACTATGTGTTCTAAGACATTTCTTTCCAAATCGAGTAACGTTTCTATGGAAACGACAGGATTTTCTTTTGGGATACGACAATCACATTTCCGTTCCACTAATCCTTCTTTACTGCATCCCTCACTTCCACTCATTGACGTATTCACCTGGAAATTGCGTCGCTATGAAATACTTTGTGTTCTAAGACATTTCCTTCTAAATCGAGAAACGTTTCTGTGGAAACGACAGGATTTTCTTTTGGGATACGACAATCTCATTTCCGATCCACTAATCCTTCTTTACTGCATCCCTCACTCCCACTCATTGACGAATTCACACGGAAATTGCGTCGCTACGAAATACTATGTGTTCTAAGACATTTCCTTCTAAATCGAGTAACGTTTCTATGGAAACGACAGGATTTTCTTTTGGGATACGACATTTACATTTCAGATCCACTAATCCTTCTTTACTGCACCCCTCACTCCCACTCATTGACGAATTCACACGGAAATTGCGTCGCTATGAAATACTATGTGTTCTAAGACATTTCCTTCTAAATCGAGTAAGTTTTTATGGAAACGACAGGATTTTCTTTTGGGATACGACAATCACATTTGCAATCCACTAATTCTTCTTTACTGCACCCTCACTCCCACTCATTGACGAATTCACACGGAAATTGCGTCGCTATGAAATACTATGTGTTCTAAGACATTTCCTTCTAAATCGAGTAACGTTTCCATGGAAACGACAGGATTTTCTTTTGGGATACTACAATCACATTTCCGATCCAATAATCCTTCTTTACGGGATCCCTCACTCCCACTCATTGACGAATTTACACGGAAATTGGGTAGCTATGAAATGCTATGTGTTTTAAGACATTTCCTTCTAAATCGAGTAACGTTTCTGTGGAAACGACAGGATTTTCTTTTGGGATACGACAATCTCATTTCCGATCCACTAATCCTTCTTTACTGCACCCTCACTCCCACTCATTCACGAATTCACACGGAAATTGCGTCGCTATGAATTACTGTGTGTTCTAAGACATTTCCTTCCAAATCGAGTAACGTTTCTATGGAAACGACAGGATTTTCTTTTGGGATACGACAATTACATTTCCGATCCACTAATCCTTCTTTACTGCATCCCTCACTTCCACTCATTGACGAATTCACCCGGAAATTGCGTCGCTATGAAATACTTTGTGTTCTAAGACATTTCCTTCTAAATCGAGAAACGTTTCTGTGGAAACGACAAGATTTTCTTTTGGGATACGACAATCTCATTTCCGATCCACTAATCCTTCTTTACTGCATCCCTCACTCCCAGTCACTGACGAATTCACACGGTAATTACGTCGCTATGAAATACTTTGTGTTCTAAGATATTTCTTTCTAAATCGAGAAACGTTTCTGTGGAAACGACAGGATTTTCTTTTGGGATACGACAATCTCATTTCCGATCCACTAATCCTTCTTTGCTGCACCCTCACTCCCACTCATTGACGAATTCACACGGAAATTGCGTCGTTATGAAATACTATGTGTTCTAAGACATTTCCTTCTAAATCGAGTAACGTTTCTATGGAAATGACAGGATTTTCTTTTGGGATACGACAATCACATTTCCGATCCACTAATCCTTCTTTACTGCATCCCTCAATCCCACTCGTTGACGAATTCACACGGAAATTGCGTCGCTATGAAATACTATGTGTTCTAGGACATTTCCTTCTAAATCGAGTAACGTTTCTATGGAAACGACAGGATTTTCTTTTGGGATACGACAATCTCATTTCCGATCCACTAATCCTTCTTTACTGCATCCCTCACTCCCACTCATTGGCGAACTAACACCGAAATTGCGTCGCTATGAAATACTATGTGTTCTAAGACATTTCCTTCTAAATCGAGTAACGTTTCTATGGAAACAACAGGATTTTCTTTTGGGATACGACAATCACACTTCCGATCCACTAATCTTTCTTTACTGCATCTCTCACTCCCACTCATTGACAAATTCACACGGAAATTGCGTCGCTATGAAATACTATATGTTCAAAGACATTTCCTTCTAAATCGAGAAACGTTTCTATGGAAACGACAGGATTTTCTTTTGGGATACGACAATCTCATTTCCGATCCACTAATCCTTCTTTACTGCACCCTCACTCCCACTCATTGACGAATTCACATGGAAATTGCGTCGCTATGAATTACTATGTGTTTTATGACATTTCCTTCTAAATCGAGTAACGTTTCTATGGAAACGACATGATTGTCTTTTGGGATACGACAATCACATTTCCGATCCACTAATCCTTCTTTACTGCATCCCCCACTCCCACTCATTAACGAATTCACACGGAAATTGCGTCGCTATGAAATACTATGTGTTCTAAGACAGTTACTTCTAAATCGAGTAACGTTCCTATGGAAACGACAGGATTTTCTTTTGGGATACGACAATCACATTTCCGATCCACTAATCATTCTCTACTGCATCCCTCACTCCCACTCATTGACAAATTCACAGGGAAATTGCGTCGCTATGAAATACTATGTGTTCTAAGCCATTTCCTTCTAAATCGAGTAACGTTTCTATGGAAACGACAGGATTTTCTTTTGGGATACGACAATCTCATTTCCGATCCACTAATCCTTCTTTACTGCATCCCTCACTCCCAGTCACTGACGAATTCACACGGTAATTACGTCGCTATGAAATACTATGTGTTCTAAGACATTCCTTCTAAATCGAGTAACGTTTCTATGGAAACGACAGGATTTTCTTTTGGGATACGACATTCTCATTTCCGATCCACTAATCCTTCTTTACTGCATCCCTCACTCCCACTCATTGACGAATTCACACCGAAATTGCGTCGCTATGAAATACTATGTGTTCTAAGACATTTCCTTCTAAATCGAGTAACGTTTCTATTGAAACGACAGGATTTTCTTTTGGGATACGACAATCACATTTCCGATCCACTAATCTTTCTTTACTGCATCTCTCACTCCCACTCATTGACGAATTCACACGGAAATTGCGTCGCTATGAAATACTGTGTGTTCAAAGACATTTCCTTCTAAATCGAGTAACGTTTCTATGGAAACGACAGGATTTTCTTTTGGGATACGACAATCACATTTCCGATCCACTAATCCTTCTTTACTGCATCCCTCACTCCCACTCATTGACGAATTCACACGGAAATTGCGTCGCTATGAAACACTATGTGTTCTAAGACATTTCCTTCTAAATCGAGTAACGTTTCTATGGAAACGACAGGATTTTATTTTGGGATACGACAATCATATTTCCGATCCACTAATCCTTCTTTACTGCATCCCTCACTCCCACCCATTGACGAATTCACACTAAAATTGCGTCGCTATGAAATACTATGTGTTTTAAGACATTTCCTTCTAAATCGAGTAACGTTTCTATGGAAACAACAGGATTTTCTTTTGGGATACGACAATCTCATTTCCGATCCACTAATCCTTCTTCACTGCATCCCTCACACCCACTCATTGACGAATTCACATGGAAATTGCGTCGCTATGAAATACTATGTGTTCTAAGACATTTCCTTCTAAATCGAGTACCGTTTCTATGGAAACGACAGGATTTTCTTTTGGGATACGACAGTCACATTTCCGATCCACTAATCCTTCTTTACTGCATCCCTCATTCCCACTCATTGACGAATTCACACGGAAATTGCGTCGCTATGAAATACTATGTGTTCTAAGACATTTCCTTCTAAATCGAGTAACGTTTCGACGGAAACGACAGGATTTTCTTTTGGGATACGACAATCTCATTTCCGATCCACTAATCCTTCTTTACTGCATCCCTCACTCCCACTCATTGACGAATTCACACGGAAATTGCGTCGCTATGAAATACTATGTGTTCTAAGACATTTCCTTCTAAATCGAGTAACGTTTCTATGGAAACGACAGGATTTTCTTTTGTGATACGACATTTACATTTCCGATCCACTAATCCTCCTTTACTGCATCCCTCACTCCCACTCATTGACGAATTCACACGGAAATTGCGTCGCTATGAAATACTATGTGTTCTAAGACATTTCCTTCTAAATCGAGTAAGTTTCTATGGAAACGACAGGATTTTCTTTTGGGATACGACAATCACATTTGCGATCCACTAATCCTTCTTTACTGCACCCTCACTCCCACTCATTGACGAATTCACACGGAAATTGCGTCGCTATGAAATACTAAGTGTTCTAAGACATTTCCTTCTAAATCGAGTAACGTTTCTATGGAAACGACAGGATTTTCTTTTGGGATACTACAATCACATTTCCGATCCACTAATCCTTCTTTACTGCATCCCACACTCCCACTCATTGACGAATTTACACGGAAATTGGGTAGCTATGAAATGCTATGTGTTCTAAGACATTTCCTTCTAAATCGAGTAACGTTTCTGTGGAAGCGACAGGATTCTCTTTTGGGATACGACAATCTCATTTCCGATCCACTAATCTTTCTTTACTGCATCTCTCACTCCCACTCATTGACAAATTCACACGGAAATTGCGTCGCTATGAAATACTATATGTTCAAAGACATTTCCTTCTAAATCGAGAAACGTTTCTATGGAAACGACAGGATTTTCTTTTGGGATACGACAATCTCATTTCCGATCCACTAATCCTTCTTTACTGCACCCTCACTCCCACTCATTGACGAATTCACATGGAAATTGCGTCGCTATGAATTACTATGTGTTTTATGACATTTCCTTCTAAATCGAGTAACGTTTCTATGGAAACGACATGATTGTCTTTTGGGATACGACAATCACATTTCCGATCCACTAATCCTTCTTTACTGCATCCCCCACTCCCACTCATTAACGAATTCACACGGAAATTGCGTCGCTATGAAATACTATGTGTTCTAAGACAGTTACTTCTAAATCGAGTAACGTTCCTATGGAAACGACAGGATTTTCTTTTGGGATACGACAATCACATTTCCGATCCACTAATCATTCTCTACTGCATCCCTCACTCCCACTCATTGACAAATTCACAGGGAAATTGCGTCGCTATGAAATACTATGTGTTCTAAGCCATTTCCTTCTAAATCGAGTAACGTTTCTATGGAAACGACAGGATTTTCTTTTGGGATACGACAATCTCATTTCCGATCCACTAATCCTTCTTTACTGCATCCCTCACTCCCAGTCACTGACGAATTCACACGGTAATTACGTCGCTATGAAATACTATGTGTTCTAAGACATTCCTTCTAAATCGAGTAACGTTTCTATGGAAACGACAGGATTTTCTTTTGGGATACGACATTCTCATTTCCGATCCACTAATCCTTCTTTACTGCATCCCTCACTCCCACTCATTGACGAATTCACACCGAAATTGCGTCGCTATGAAATACTATGTGTTCTAAGACATTTCCTTCTAAATCGAGTAACGTTTCTATTGAAACGACAGGATTTTCTTTTGGGATACGACAATCACATTTCCGATCCACTAATCTTTCTTTACTGCATCTCTCACTCCCACTCATTGACGAATTCACACGGAAATTGCGTCGCTATGAAATACTGTGTGTTCAAAGACATTTCCTTCTAAATCGAGTAACGTTTCTATGGAAACGACAGGATTTTCTTTTGGGATACGACAATCACATTTCCGATCCACTAATCCTTCTTTACTGCATCCCTCACTCCCACTCATTGACGAATTCACACGGAAATTGCGTCGCTATGAAACACTATGTGTTCTAAGACATTTCCTTCTAAATCGAGTAACGTTTCTATGGAAACGACAGGATTTTATTTTGGGATACGACAATCATATTTCCGATCCACTAATCCTTCTTTACTGCATCCCTCACTCCCACCCATTGACGAATTCACACTAAAATTGCGTCGCTATGAAATACTATGTGTTTTAAGACATTTCCTTCTAAATCGAGTAACGTTTCTATGGAAACAACAGGATTTTCTTTTGGGATACGACAATCTCATTTCCGATCCACTAATCCTTCTTCACTGCATCCCTCACACCCACTCATTGACGAATTCACATGGAAATTGCGTCGCTATGAAATACTATGTGTTCTAAGACATTTCCTTCTAAATCGAGTACCGTTTCTATGGAAACGACAGGATTTTCTTTTGGGATACGACAGTCACATTTCCGATCCACTAATCCTTCTTTACTGCATCCCTCATTCCCACTCATTGACGAATTCACACGGAAATTGCGTCGCTATGAAATACTATGTGTTCTAAGACATTTCCTTCTAAATCGAGTAACGTTTCGACGGAAACGACAGGATTTTCTTTTGGGATACGACAATCTCATTTCCGATCCACTAATCCTTCTTTACTGCATCCCTCACTCCCACTCATTGACGAATTCACACGGAAATTGCGTCGCTATGAAATACTATGTGTTCTAAGACATTTCCTTCTAAATCGAGTAACGTTTCTATGGAAACGACAGGATTTTCTTTTGTGATACGACATTTACATTTCCGATCCACTAATCCTCCTTTACTGCATCCCTCACTCCCACTCATTGACGAATTCACACGGAAATTGCGTCGCTATGAAATACTATGTGTTCTAAGACATTTCCTTCTAAATCGAGTAAGTTTCTATGGAAACGACAGGATTTTCTTTTGGGATACGACAATCACATTTGCGATCCACTAATCCTTCTTTACTGCACCCTCACTCCCACTCATTGACGAATTCACACGGAAATTGCGTCGCTATGAAATACTAAGTGTTCTAAGACATTTCCTTCTAAATCGAGTAACGTTTCTATGGAAACGACAGGATTTTCTTTTGGGATACTACAATCACATTTCCGATCCACTAATCCTTCTTTACTGCATCCCACACTCCCACTCATTGACGAATTTACACGGAAATTGGGTAGCTATGAAATGCTATGTGTTCTAAGACATTTCCTTCTAAATCGAGTAACGTTTCTGTGGAAGCGACAGGATTCTCTTTTGGGATACGACAATCTCATTTCCGATCCACTAATCCTTCTTTACTGCACCCTCACTCCCACTCATTCACGAATTCACACGGAAATTGCTTCGCTATGAAATACTATGTGTTCTAAGACATTTCCTTCCTAATCGAGTAACGTTTCTATGGAAACGACAGGATTTTCTTTTGGGATACGACAATCACATTTCCGTTCCACTAATCCTTCTTTACTGCATCCCTCACTTCCACTCATTGACGAATTCACCCGGAAATTGCGTCGCTATGAAATACTTTGTGTTCTAAGACATTTCCTTCTAAATCGAGAAACGTTTCTGTGGAAACTACAGGATTTTCTTTTGGGATACGACAATCTCATTTCCGATCCACTAATCCTTCTTTGCTGCACCCTCACTCCCACTCCATGACGAATTCACTTGGAAATTGCGTCGCTATGAAATACTATGTGTTCTAAGACATTTCTATCCAAATCGAGTAACGTTTCTATGGAAACGACAGGATTTTCTGTTGGGATACGACAATCACGTTTCCGATCCACTAATCCTTCTTTACTGCATCCCCCACTCCCACTCATTAACGAATTCACACGGAAATTGCGTCGCTATGAAATACTATGTGTTCTAAGACATTTCCTTCTAAATGGAGTAACGTTTCTATGGAAACGACAGGAATTTCTTTTGGGATACGACAATCACATTTCCGTTCCACTAATCCTTCTTTACTGCATCCCTCACTCTTAGTCACTGACGAATTCACACGGTAATTACGTCGCTATGAAATACTTAGTGTTCTAAAATATTTCCTTCTAAATCGAGAAACGTTTCTGTGGAAACGACAGGATTTTCTTTTGGGATACGACAATCTCATTTCCGATCCACTAATCCTTCTTTGCTGCACCCTCACTCCCACTCCATGACGAATTCACTTGGAAATTGCGTCGCTATGAAATACTATGTGTTCTAAGACATTTCTATCCAAATCGAGTAACGTTTCTATGGAAACGACAGGATTTTCTTTTGGTATACGACAATCACATTTCCGATCCACTAATCCTTCTTCACTGCATCCCTCACACCCACTCATTGACGAATTCACATGGAAATTGCGTCGCTATGAAATACTATGTGTTCTAAGACATTTCCTTCTAAATCGAGTACCGTTTCTATGGAAACGACAGGATTTTCTTTTGGGATACGACAGTCACATTTCCGAGCCACTAATCCTTCTTTACTGCATCCCTCATTCCCACTCATTGACGAATTCACACGGAAATTGCGTCGCTATGAAATACTATGTGTTCTAAGACATTTCCTTCTAAATCGAGTAACGTTTCGACGGAAACGACAGGATTTTCTTTTGGGATACGACAATCTCATTTCCGATCCACTAATCCTTCTTTACTGCATCCCTCACTCCCACTCATTGACGAATTCACACGGAAATTGCGTCGCTATGAAATACTATGTGTTCTAAGACATTTCCTTCTAAATCGAGTAACGTTTCTATGGAAACGACAGGATTTTCTTTTGTGATACGACATTTACATTTCCGATCCACTAATCCTCCTTTACTGCATCCCTCACTCCCACTCATTGACGAATTCACACGGAAATTGCGTCGCTATGAAATACTATGTGTTCTAAGACATTTCCTTCTAAATCGAGTAAGTTTCTATGGAAACGACAGGATTTTCTTTTGGGATACGACAATCACATTTGCGATCCACTAATCCTTCTTTACTGCACCCTCACTCCCACTCATTGACGAATTCACACGGAAATTGCGTCGCTATGAAATACTAAGTGTTCTAAGACATTTCCTTCTAAATCGAGTAACGTTTCTATGGAAACGACAGGATTTTCTTTTGGGATACTACAATCACATTTCCGATCCACTAATCCTTCTTTACTGCATCCCTCACTCCCACTCATTGACGAATTTACACGGAAATTGGGTAGCTATGAAATGCTATGTGTTCTAAGACATTTCCTTCTAAATCGAGTAACGTTTCTGTGGAAGCGACAGGATTCTCTTTTGGGATACGACAATCTCATTTCCGATCCACTGATCCTTCTTTACTGCACCCTCACTCCCACTCATTCACGAATTCACACGGAAATTGCTTCGCTATGAAATACTATGTGTTCTAAGACATTTCCTTCCTAATCGAATAACGTTTCTATGGAAACGACAGGATTTTCTTTTGGGATACGACAATCACATTTCCGTTCCACTAATCCTTCTTTACTGCATCCCTCACTTCCACTCATTGACGAATTCACCCGGAAATTGCGTCGCTATGAAATACTTTGTGTTCTAAGACATTTCCTTCTAAATCGAGAAACGTTTCTGTGGAAACTACAGGATTTTCTTTTGGGATACGACAATCTCATTTCCGATCCACTAATCCTTCTTTGCTGCACCCTCACTCCCACTCCATGACGAATTCACTTGGAAATTGCGTCGCTATGAAATACTATGTGTTCTAAGACATTTCTATCCAAATCGAGTAACGTTTCTATGGAAACGACAGGATTTTCTGTTGGGATACGACAATCACGTTTCCGATCCACTAATCCTTCTTTACTGCATCCCCCACTCCCACTCACTAACGAATTCACACGGAAATTGCGTCGCTATGAAATACTATGTGTTCTAAGACATTTCCTTCTAAATGGAGTAACGTTTCTATGGAAACGACAGGAATTTCTTTTGGGATACGACAATCACATTTCCGTTCCACTAATCCTTCTTTACTGCATCCCTCACTCTTAGTCACTGACGAATTCACACGGTAATTACGTCGCTATGAAATACTTAGTGTTCTAAAATATTTCCTTCTAAATCGAGAAACGTTTCTGTGGAAACGACAGGATTTTCTTTTGGGATACGACAGTCACATTTCCGATCCACTAATCCTTCTTTACTGCATCCCTCATTCCCACTCATTGACGAATTCACACGGAAATTGCGTCGCTATGAAATACTATGTGTTCTAAGACATTTCCTTCTAAATCGAGTAACGTTTCGACGGAAACGACAGGATTTTCTTTTGGGATACGACAATCTCATTTCCGATCCACTAATCCTTCTTTACTGCATCCCTCATTCCCACTCATTGACGAATTCACACGGAAATTGCGTCGCTATGAAATACTATGTGTTCTAAGACATTTCCTTCTAAATCGAGTAACGTTTCTATGGAAACGACAGGATTTTCTTTTGTGATACGACATTTACATTTCCGATCCACTAATCCTCCTTTACTGCATCCCTCACTCCCACTCATTGACGAATTCACACGGAAATTGCGTCGCTATGAAATACTATGTGTTCTAAGACATTTCCTTCTAAATCGAGTAAGTTTCTATGGAAACGACAGGATTTTCTTTTGGGATACGACAATCACATTTGCGATCCACTAATCCTTCTTTACTGCACCCTCACTCCCACTCATTGACGAATTCACACGGAAATTGCGTCGCTATGAAATACTAAGTGTTCTAAGACATTTCCTTCTAAATCGAGTAACGTTTCTATGGAAACGACAGGATTTTCTTTTGGGATACTACAATCACATTTCCGATCCACTAATCCTTCTTTACTGCATCCCTCACTCCCACTCATTGACGAATTTACACGGAAATTGGGTAGCTATGAAATGCTATGTGTTCTAAGACATTTCCTTCTAAATCGAGTAACGTTTCTGTGGAAGCGACAGGATTCTCTTTTGGGATACGACAATCTCATTTCCGATCCACTAATCCTTCTTTACTGCACCCTCACTCCCACTCATTCACGAATTCACACGGAAATTGCTTCGCTATGAAATACTATGTGTTCTAAGACATTTCCTTCCTAATCGAGTAACGTTTCTATGGAAACGACAGGATTTTCTTTTGGGATACGACAATCACATTTCCGTTCCACTAATCCTTCTTTACTGCATCCCTCACTTCCACTCATTGACGAATTCACCCGGAAATTGCGTCGCTATGAAATACTTTGTGTTCTAAGACATTTCCTTCTAAATCGAGAAACGTTTCTGTGGAAACTACAGGATTTTCTTTTGGGATACGACAATCTCATTTCCGATCCACTAATCCTTCTTTGCTGCACCCTCACTCCCACTCCATGACGAATTCACTTGGAAATTGCGTCGCTATGAAATACTATGTGTTCTAAGACATTTCTATCCAAATCGAGTAACGTTTCTATGGAAACGACAGGATTTTCTGTTGGGATACGACAATCACGTTTCCGATCCACTAATCCTTCTTTACTGCATCCCCCACTCCCACTCATTAACGAATTCACACGGAAATTGCGTCGCTATGAAATACTATGTGTTCTAAGACATTTCCTTCTAAATGGAGTAACGTTTCTATGGAAACGACAGGAATTTCTTTTGGGATACGACAATCACATTTCCGTTCCACTAATCCTTCTTTACTGCATCCCTCACTCTTAGTCACTGACGAATTCACACGGTAATTACGTCGCTATGAAATACTTAGTGTTCTAAAATATTTCCTTCTAAATCGAGAAACGTTTCTGTGGAAACGACAGGATTTTCTTTTGGGATACGACAATCTCATTTCCGATCCACTAATCCTTCTTTGCTGCACCCTCACTCCCACTCCATGACGAATTCACTTGGAAATTGCGTCGCTATGAAATACTATGTGTTCTAAGACATTTCTATCCAAATCGAGTAACGTTTCTATGGAAACGACAGGATTTTCTTTTGGTATACGACAATCACATTTCCGATCCACTAATCCTTCTTCACTGCATCCCTCACACCCACTCATTGACGAATTCACATGGAAATTGCGTCGCTATGAAATACTATGTGTTCTAAGACATTTCCTTCTAAATCGAGTACCGTTTCTATGGAAACGACAGGATTTTCTTTTGGGATACGACAGTCACATTTCCGATCCACTAATCCTTCTTTACTGCATCCCTCATTCCCACTCATTGACGAATTCACACGGAAATTGCGTCGCTATGAAATACTATGTGTTCTAAGACATTTCCTTCTAAATCGAGTAACGTTTCGACGGAAACGACAGGATTTTCTTTTGGGATACGACAATCTCATTTCCGATCCACTAATCCTTCTTTACTGCATCCCTCACTCCCACTCATTGACGAATTCACACGGAAATTGCGTCGCTATGAAATACTATGTGTTCTAAGACATTTCCTTCTAAATCGAGTAACGTTTCTATGGAAACGACAGGATTTTCTTTTGTGATACGACATTTACATTTCCGATCCACTAATCCTCCTTTACTGCATCCCTCACTCCCACTCATTGACGAATTCACACGGAAATTGCGTCGCTATGAAATACTATGTGTTCTAAGACATTTCCTTCTAAATCGAGTAAGTTTCTATGGAAACGACAGGATTTTCTTTTGGGATACGACAATCACATTTGCGATCCACTAATCCTTCTTTACTGCACCCTCACTCCCACTCATTGACGAATTCACACGGAAATTGCGTCGCTATGAAATACTAAGTGTTCTAAGACATTTCCTTCTAAATCGAGTAACGTTTCTATGGAAACGACAGGATTTTCTTTTGGGATACTACAATCACATTTCCGATCCACTAATCCTTCTTTACTGCATCCCTCACTCCCACTCATTGACGAATTTACACGGAAATTGGGTAGCTATGAAATGCTATGTGTTCTAAGACATTTCCTTCTAAATCGAGTAACGTTTCTGTGGAAGCGACAGGATTCTCTTTTGGGATACGACAATCTCATTTCCGATCCACTAATCCTTCTTTACTGCACCCTCACTCCCACTCATTCACGAATTCACACGGAAATTGCTTCGCTATGAAATACTATGTGTTCTAAGACATTTCCTTCCTAATCGAGTAACGTTTCTATGGAAACGACAGGATTTTCTTTTGGGATACGACAATCACATTTCCGTTCCACTAATCCTTCTTTACTGCATCCCTCACTTCCACTCATTGACGAATTCACCCGGAAATTGCGTCGCTATGAAATACTTTGTGTTCTAAGACATTTCCTTCTAAATCGAGAAACGTTTCTGTGGAAACTACAGGATTTTCTTTTGGGATACGACAATCTCATTTCCGATCCACTAATCCTTCTTTGCTGCACCCTCACTCCCACTCCATGACGAATTCACTTGGAAATTGCGTCGCTATGAAATACTATGTGTTCTAAGACATTTCTATCCAAATCGAGTAACGTTTCTATGGAAACGACAGGATTTTCTGTTGGGATACGACAATCACGTTTCCGAACCACTAATCCTTCTTTACTGCATCCCCCACTCCCACTCATTAACGAATTCACACGGAAATTGCGTCGCTATGAAATACTATGTGTTCTAAGACATTTCCTTCTAAATGGAGTAACGTTTCTATGGAAACGACAGGAATTTCTTTTGGGATACGACAATCACATTTCCGTTCCACTAATCCTTCTTTACTGCATCCCTCACTCTTAGTCACTGACGAATTCACACGGTAATTACGTCGCTATGAAATACTTAGTGTTCTAAAATATTTCCTTCTAAATCGAGAAACGTTTCTGTGGAAACGACAGGATTTTCTTTTGGGATACGACAATCTCATTTCCGATCCACTAATCCTTCTTTGCTGCACCCTCACTCCCACTCCATGACGAATTCACTTGGAAATTGCGTCGCTATGAAATACTATGTGTTCTAAGACATTTCTATCCAAATCGAGTAACGTTTCTATGGAAACGACAGGATTTTCTGTTGGGATACGACAATCACATTTCCGATCCACTAATCCTTCTTTACTGCATCCCCCACTCCCACTCATTAACGAATTCACACGGATATTGCGTCGCTATGAAATACTATGTGTTCTAAGACATTTCCTTCTAAATCGAGTAACGTTTCTATGGAAACGACAGGATTTTCTTTTGGGATACGACAATCACATTTCTGATCCACTAATCCTTCTCTACTGCATCCCACACTCCCACTCATTGACGAATTCACACGGAAATTGCGTCGCTATGAAATACTATGTGTTCTAAGACATTTCCTTCTAAATGGAGTAACGTTTCTATGGAAACGACAGGATTTTCTTTTGGGATACGACAATCACATTTCCGATCCACTAATCCTTCTTTACTGCATCCCTCACTCCCACTCATTGACGAATTCACACGGAAATTGCGTCGCTATGAAATACTATGTGTTCTAAGACATTTCCTTCTAAATCGAGTAACGTTTCTATGGAAACGACAGGATTTTCTTTTGGGATACGACAATCACATTTCCGATCCACTAATCCTTCTTTACTGCATCCCTCACTCCCACTCGTTGACGAATTCACACGGAAATTGCGTCGCTATGAAATACTATGTGTTCTAAGACATTTCCTTCTAAATCGAGTAACGTTTCTATGGAAACGACAGGATTTTCTTTTGGGATACGACAATCACATTTCCGATCCACTAATCCTTCTTTACTGCATCCCTCACTCCCACTCATTGACGAATTCACACGGAAATTGCGTCGCTTTGAAATACTATGTGTTCTACGACATTTCCTTCTAAATCGTGTAACGTTTCTATGGAAACGACAGGATTTTCTTTTGGGATACGACAATCACATTTCCGATCCACTAATCCTTCTTTACTGCATCCCTCACTCCCACTCATTGACGAATTCACACGAAAATTGCGTCGCTATGAAATACTATGTGTTCTAAGACATTTCCTTCTAAATCGAGTAACGTTTCTATGGAAACGACAGGATTTTCTTTTGGGATACGACGATCTCATTTCCGATCCACTAATCCTTCTTCACTGCATCCCTCACTCCCACTCATTGACGAATTCACACGGAAATTGCGTCGCTATGATATACTATGTGTTCTAAGACATTTCCTTCTAAATCGAGTACCGTTTCTATGTAAACGACAGGATTTTCTTTTGGGATACGACAATCACATTTGCGATCCACTAATCCTTCTTTACTGCACCCTCACTCCCACTCATTGACGAATTCACACGGAAATTGCGTCGCTATGAAATACTAAGTGTTCTAAGACATTTCCTTCTAAATCGAGTAACGTTTCTATGGAAACGACAGGATTTTCTTTTGGGATACTACAATCACATTTCCGATCCAATAATCCTTCTTTACTGCATCCCTCACTCCCACTCATTGACGAATTTACACGGAAATTGGGTAGCTATGAAATGCTATGTGTTCTAAGACATTTCCTTCTAAATCGAGTAACGTTTCTGTGGAAGCGACAGGATTCTCTTTTGGGATACGACAATCTCATTTCCGATCCACTAATCCTTCTTTACTGCACCCTCATTCCCACTCATTCACGAATTCACACGGAAATTGCTTCGCTATGAAATACTATGTGTTCTAAGACATTTCCTTCCTAATCGAGTAACGTTTCTATGGAAACGACAGGATTTTCTTTTGGGATACGACAATCACATTTCCGTTCCACTAATCCTTCTTTACTGCATCCCTCACTTCCACTCATTGACGAATTCACCCGGAAATTGCGTCGCTATGAAATACTTTGTGTTCTAAGACATTTCCTTCTAAATCGAGAAACGTTTCTGTGGAAACTACAGGATTTTCTTTTGGGATACGACAATCTCATTTCCGATCCACTAATCCTTCTTTGCTGCACCCTCACTCCCACTCCATGACGAATTCACTTGGAAATTGCGTCGCTATGAAATACTATGTGTTCTAAGACATTTCTATCCAAATCGAGTAACGTTTCTATGGAAACGACAGGATTTTCTGTTGGGATACGACAATCACGTTTCCGAACCACTAATCCTTCTTTACTGCATCCCCCACTCCCACTCATTAACGAATTCACACGGAAATTGCGTCGCTATGAAATACTATGTGTTCTAAGACATTTCCTTCTAAATGGAGTAACGTTTCTATGGAAACGACAGGAATTTCTTTTGGGATACGACAATCACATTTCCGTTCCACTAATCCTTCTTTACTGCATCCCTCACTCCCAGTCACTGACGAATTCACACGGTAATTACGTCGCTATGAAATACTTAGTGTTCTAAAATATTTCCTTCTAAATCGAGAAACGTTTCTGTGGAAACGACAGGATTTTCTTTTGGGATACGACAATCTCATTTCCGATCCACTAATCCTTCTTTGCTGCACCCTCACTCCCACTCCATGACGAATTCACTTGGAAATTGCGTCGCTATGAAATACTATGTGTTCTAAGACATTTCTATCCAAATCGAGTAACGTTTCTATGGAAACGACAGGATTTTCTGTTGGGATACGACAATCACATTTCCGATCCACTAATCCTTCTTTACTGCATCCCCCACTCCCACTCATTAACGAATTCACACGGAAATTGCGTCGCTATGAAATACTATGTGTTCTAAGACATTTCCTTCTAAATCGAGTAACGTTTCTATGGAAACGACAGGATTTTCTTTTGGGATACGACAATCACATTTCTGATCCACTAATCCTTCTCTACTGCATCCCACACTCCCACTCATTGACGAATTCACACGGAAATTGCGTCGCTATGAAATACTATGTGTTCTAAGACATTTCCTTCTAAATGGAGTAACGTTTCTATGGAAACGACAGGATTTTCTTTTGGGATACGACAATCACATTTCCGATCCACTAATCCTTCTTTACTGTATCCCTCACTCCCACTCATTGACGAATTCACACGGAAATTGCGTCGCTATGAAATACTATGTGTTCTAAGACATTTCCTTCTGCCGGCCGGTGTGGCCGTGCGGTTAAAGGCGCTTCAGTCTGGAACTGCGTGACCGCTACGGTCGCAGGTTCGAATCCTGCCTCGGGCATGGATGTGTGTGATGTCCTTAGGTTAGTTAGGTTTAATTAGTTCTAAGTTCTAGGCGACTGATGACCTCAGAAGTTAAGTCGCATAGTGCTCAGAGCCATTTGAGCCATTTCCTTCTAAATCGAGTAACGTTTCTATGGAAACGACAGGATTTTCTTTTGGGATACGACAATCACATTTCCGATCCACTAATCCTTCTTTACTGCATCCCTCACTCCCACTCGTTGACGAATTCACACGGAAATTGCGTCGCTATGAAATACTATGTGTTCTAAGACATTTCCTTCTAAATCGAGTAACGTTTCTATGGAAACGACAGGATTTTCTTTTGGGATACGACAATCACATTTCCGATCCACTAATCCTTCTTTACTGCATCCCTCACTCCCACTCATTGACGAATTCACACGGAAATTGCGTCGCTTTGAAATACTATGTGTTCTACGACATTTCCTTCTAAATCGAGTAACGTTTCTATGGAAACGACAGGATTTTCTTTTGGGATACGACAATCACATTTCCGATCCACTAATCCTTCTTTACTGCATCCCTCACTCCCACTCATTGACGAATTCACACGAAAATTGCGTCACTATGAAATACTATGTGTTCTAAGACATTTCCTTCTAAATCGAGTAACGTTTCTATGGAAACGACAGGATTTTCTTTTGGGATACGACGATCTCATTTCCGATCCACTAATCCTTCTTCACTGCATCCCTCACTCCCACTCATTGACGAATTCACACGGAAATTGCGTCGCTATGATATACTATGTGTTCTAAGACATTTCCTTCTAAATCGAGTACCGTTTCTATGTAAACGACAGGATTTTCTTTTGGGATACGACAATCACATATCCGATCCACTAATCCTTCTTTACTGCATCCCTCACTCCCACTCATTGACGAATTCACACGGAAATTGCGTCGCTATGAAATACTATGTGTTCTAAGACATTTCCTTCTAAATCGAGTAACGTTTCGATGGAAACGACAGGATTTTCTTTTGGGATACGACAATCTCATTTCCGATCCACTAATCCTTCTTTACTGCATCCCTCACTCCCACTCATTGACGAATTCACACGGAAATTGCGTCGCTATGAAATACTATGTGTTCCAAGACATTTCCTTCTAAATCGATTAACGTTTCTATGGAAACGACAGGATTTTCTTTTGGGAAACGACATTTACATTTCCGATCCACTAATCCTTCTTTACTGCATCCCTCACTCCCACTCATTGACGAATTCACACGGAAATTGCGTCGCTATGAAATACTATGTGTTCTAAGACATTTCCTTCTAAATCGAGTAAGTTTCTATGGAAACGACAGGATTTTCTTTTGGGATACGATAATCACATTTGCGATCCACTAATCCTTCTTTACTGCACCCTCACTCCCACGCATTGACGAATTCACACGGAAATTGCGTCGCTATGAAATACTATGTGTTCTAAGACATTTCCTTCTAAATCGAGTAACGTTTCTATGGAAACGACAGGATTTTCTTTTGGGATACTACAATAACATTTCCGATCCACTAATCCTTCTTTACTGCATCCCTCACTCCCACTCACTGACGAATTTACACGGAAATTGGGTCGCTATGAAATGCTATGTGTTCTAAGACATTTCCTTCTAAATCGAGTAACGTTTCTGTGGAAACGACAGGATTTTCTTTTGGGATACGACAATCTCGTTTCCGATCCACTAATCCTTCTTTACTGCACCCTCACTCCCACTCATTGACGAATTCACACAGAAATTGCGTCGCTATGAAATACTATGTGTTCTAAGACATTTCCTTCCAAATCGAGTAACGTTTCTATGGAAACGACAGGATTTTCTGTTGGGATACGACAATCACATTTCCGATCCACTAATCCTTCTTTACTGCATCCCCCACTCCCACTCATTAACGAATTCACACGGAAATTCCGTCGCTATGAAATACTATGTGTTCTAAGACATTTCCTTCTAAATCGAGTAACGTTTCTATGGAAACGACAGGATATTCTTTTGGGATACGACAATCACATTTCCGTTCCACTAATCCTTCTTTACTGCATCCCTCACTCCCACTCATTGACGAATTCACCCGGAAATTGCGTCGCTATGAAATACTTTGTGTTCTAAGGCATTTCCTTCTAAATCGAGAAACGTTTCTGTGGAAACGACAGGATTTTCTTTTGGGATACGACAATCTCGTTTCCGATCCACTAATCCTTCATTACTGCATCCCTCACTCCCTGTCACTGGCGAATTCACACGGAAATTGCGTCGCTATGAAATACTATGTGTTCCAAGACATTTCCTTCTAAATCGATTAACGTTTCTATGGAAACGACAGGATTTTCTTTTGGGAAACGACATTTACATTTCCGATCCACTAATCCTTCTTTACTGCATCCCTCACTCCCACTCATTGACGAATTCACACGGAAATTGCGTCGCTATGAAATACTATGTGTTCTAAGACATTTCCTTCTAAATCGAGTAAGTTTCTATGGAAACGACAGGATTTTCATTTGGGATACGACAATCACATTTGCGATCCACTAATCCTTCTTTACTGCACCCTCACTCCCACGCATTGACGAATTCACACGGAAATTGCGTCGCTATGAAATACTATGTGTTCTAAGACATTTCCTTCTAAATCGAGTAATGTTTCTATGGAAACGACAGGATTTTCTTTTGGGATACTACAATAACATTTCCGATCCACTAATCCTTCTTAACTGCATCCCTCACTCCCACTCATTGACGAATTTACACGGAAATTGGGTCGCTATGAAATGCTATGTGTTCTAAGACATTTCCTTCTAAATCGAGTAACGTTTCTGTGGAAACGACAGGATTTTCTTTTGGGATACGACAATCTCGTTTCCGATCCACTAATCCTTCTTTACTGCACCCTCACTCCCACTCATTGACGAATTCACACAGAAATTGCGTCGCTATGAAATACTATGTGTTCTAAGACATTTCCTTCCAAATCGAGTAACGTTTCTATGGAAACGACAGGATTTTCTGTTGGGATACGACAATCACATTTCCGATCCACTAATCCTTCTTTACTGCATCCCCCACTCCCACTCATTAACGAATTCACACGGAAATTTCGTCGCTATCAAATACTATGTGTTCTAAGACATTTCCTTCTAAATCGAGTAACGTTTCTATGGAAACGACAGGATATTCTTTTGGGATACGACAATCACATTTCCGTTCCACTAATCCTTCTTTACTGCATCCCTCACTCCCACTCATTGACGAATTCACCCGGAAATTGCGTCGCTATGAAATACTTTGTGTTCTAAGGCATTTCCTTCTAAATCGAGAAACGTTTCTGTGGAAACGACAGGATTTTCTTTTGGGATACGACAATCTCGTTTCCGATCCACTAATCCTTCATTACTGCATCCCTCACTCCCTGTCACTGGCGAATTCACACGGTAATTACGTCGCAATGAAATACTATGTGTTCTAAGACTTTTCCTTCTAAATCGAGTAACGTTTCTATGGAAACGACAGGATTTTCTTTTGGGATACGACAATCTCATTTCCGATCCACTAATCCTTCTTTACTGCATCCCTCACTCCCACTCATTGACGAATTCACACGGAAAAGTGCGTCGCTATGAAATACTATGTGTTCTAAGACATTTCCTTCTAAATCGAGTAACGTTTCTATGGAAACGACAGGATTTTCTTTTGGGATACGACAATCACATTTCCGATCCACTAATCCTTCTTTACTGCACCCTCACTCCCACTCATTGACGAATTCACACGGAAATTGCGTCGCTATGAAATACTATGTGTTCTAAGACATTTCCTTCTAAATCGAGTAACGTTTCTATGGAAACGACAGGATTTTCTTTTGGGATACGACAATCACATTTCCGATCCACTAATCCTTCTTTACTGCATTCCTCACTCCCACTCATTGACGAATTGACACGGAAATTGCGTCGCTATGGAATACTATGTGTTCTAAGACATTTCCTTCTAAATCGAGTAACGTTTCTATGGAAACGACAGGATTTTCTTTTGGGATACGACAATCACATTTCCGATCCACTAATCCTTCTTTACTGCATCCCTCACTCCTACTTATTGACGAATTCACACGGAAATTGCGTCGCTATGAAATACTATGTGTTCTAAGACATTTCCTTCTAAATCGAGTAACGTTTCTATGGAAACGACAGGATTTTCTTTTGGGATACGACAATCACATTTCCGATCCACTAATCCTTCTTTACTGTATCACTCACTCCCACTCATTGACGAATTCACACGGAAATTGCGTCGCTATGAAATACTATGTGTTCTAAGACATTTCCTTCTAAATCGAGTAACGTTTCTATGGAAACGACAGGATTTTCTTTTGGTATACGACAATCACATTTCCGATCCACTAATCCTTCTTTACTGCATCCCTCACTCCCACTCATTGACGATTTCACAAGGAAATTGCGTCGCTATGAAATACTATGTGTTCTAAGACATTTCCTTCTAAATCGAGTAACGTTTCTATGGGAACGACAGGATTTTCTTTTGGGATACGACAATCTCATTTCCGATCCACTAATCCTCCTTTACTGCACCCTCACTCCCACTCGTTGACGAATTCACACGGAAATTGCGTCGCTATGAAATACTATGTGTTCTAAGACATTTCCATCTAAATCGAGTAACGTTTCTATGGAAACGACAGGATTTTCTTTTGGGATACGCCATCACATTTCCGATCCACTAATCCTTCTTTACTGCATCCCTCACTCCCACTCATTGACGAATTCACACGGAAATTGCGTCGCTATGAAATACTATGTGTTCTAAGACATTTCCTTCCAAATCGAGTAACGTTTCTATGGAAACGACAGGATTTTCTGTTGGGATACGACAATCACATTTCCGATCCACTAATCCTTCTTTACTGCATCCCCCACTCCCACTCATTAACGAATTCACGCGGAAATTCCGTCGCTATGAAATACTATGTGTTCTAAGACATTTCCTTCTAAATCGAGTAACGTTTCTATGGAAACGACAGGATATTCTTTTGGGATACGACAATCACATTTCCGTTCCACTAATCCTTCTTTACTGCATCCCTCACTCCCACTCATTGACGAATTCACCCGGAAATTGCGTCGCTATGAAATACTTTGTGTTCTAAGGCATTTCCTTCTAAATCGAGAAACGTTTCTGTGGAAACGACAGGATTTTCTTTTGGGATACGACAATCTCGTTTCCGATCCACTAATCCTTCATTACTGCATCCCTCACTCCCTGTCACTGGCGAATTCACACGGTAATTACGTCGCAATGAAATACTATGTGTTCTAAGACTTTTCCTTCTAAATCGTGTAACGTTTCTATGGAAACGACAGGATTTTCTTTTGGGATACGACAATCTCATTTCCGATCCACTAATCCTTCTTTACTGCATCCCTCACTCCCACTCATTGACGAATTCACACGGAAAAGTGCGTCGCTATGAAATACTATGTGTTCTAAGACATTTCCTTCTAAATCGAGTAACGTTTCTATGGAAACGACAGGATTTTCTTTTGGGATACGACAATCACATTTCCGATCCACTAATCCTTCTTTACTGCACCCTCACTCCCACTCATTGACGAATTCACACGGAAATTGCGTCGCTATGAAATACTATGTGTTCTAAGACATTTCCTTCTAAATCGAGTAACGTTTCTATGGAAACGACAGGATTTTCTTTTGGGATACGACAATCACATTTCCGATCCACTAATCCTTCTTTACTGCATCCCTCACTCCCACTCATTGACGAATTGACACGGAAATTGCGTCGCTATGGAATACTATGTGTTCTAAGACATTTCCTTCTAAATCGAGTAACGTTTCTATGGAAACGACAGGATTTTCTTTTGGGATACGACAATCACATTTCCGATCCACTAATCCTTCTTTACTGCATCCCTCACTCCTACTTATTGACGAATTCACACGGAAATTGCGTCGCTATGAAATACTATGTGTTCTAAGACATTTCCTTCTAAATCGAGTAACGTTTCTATGGAAACGACAGGATTTTCTTTTGGGATACGACAATCACATTTCCGATCCACTAATCCTTCTTTACTGTATCACTCACTCCCACTCATTGACGAATTCACACGGAAATTGCGTCGCTATGAAATACTATGTGTTCTAAGACATTTCCTTCTAAATCGAGTAACGTTTCTATGGAAACGACAGGATTTTCTTTTGGGATACGACGATCTCATTTCCGATCCACTAATCCTTCTTCACTGCATCCCTCACTCCCACTCATTGACGAATTCACAGGGAAATTGCGTCGCTATGAAATACTATGTGTTCTAAGACATTTCCTTCTGAATCGGGTAACGTTTCTATGGAAACGACAGGATTTTCTTTTGGGATACGACAATCACATTTCCGATCCACTAATCCTTCTTTACTGCATCCCTCACTCCCACTCATTGACGAATTCACTCGGAAATTGCGTCGCTATGAAATACTATGTGTTCTAAGACATTTCCTTCTAAATCGAGTAACGTTTCTATGGAAACGACAGGATTTTCTTTTGGGATACGACAATCTCATTTCCGATCCACTAATCCTTCTTTACTGCATCCCTCACTCCCACTCATTGACGAATTCACACGGAAATTGCGTCGCTATGAAATACTATGTGTTCTAAGACATTTCCTTCTAAATCGAGTAACGTTTCTATGGAAACGACAGGAATTTCTTTTGGGATACGACATTTACATTTCCGATCCACTAATCCTTTTTTACTGCATCCCTCACTCCCACTCATTGACGAATTCACACGGAAATTGCGTCGCTATGAAATACTATGTGTTCTACGACATTTCCTTCTAAATCGAGTAACGTTCTATGAAAACGACAGGATTTTCTTCTGGGAGACGACAATCACATTTGCGATCCACTAATCCTTCTTTGCTGCATCCCTCACTCCCACTCATTGACGATTTCACACGGAAATTGCGTCACTATGAAATACTATGTGTTCTAAGACATATCCTTCTAAATCGAGTAACGTTTCTATGGAAACGACAGGATTTTCTTTTGGTATACGACAATCACATTTCCGATCCACTAATCCTTCTTTACTGCATCCCTCACTCCCACTCATTGACGATTTCACAAGGAAATTGCGTCGCTATGAAATACTATGTGTTCTAAGACATTTCGTTCTAAATCGAGTAACGTTTCTATGGGAACGACAGGATTTTCTTTTGGGATACGACAATCTCATTTCCGATCCACTAATCCTCCTTTACTGCACCCTCACTCCCACTCGTTGACGAATTCACACGGAAATTGCGTCGCTATGAAATACTATGTGTTCTAAGACATTTCCATCTAAATCGAGTAACGTTTCTATGGAAACGACAGGATTTTCTTTTGGGATACGCCATCACATTTCCGATCCACTAATCCTTCTTTACTGTATCCCTCACTCCCACTCATTGACGAATTCACACGGAAATTGCGTCGCTATGAAATACTATGTGTTCTAAGACATTTCCTTCTAAATCGAGTAACGTTTCTATGGAAACGACAGGATTTTCTTTTGGGATACGACGATCTCATTTCCGATCCACTAATCCTTCTTCACTGCACCCCTCACTCCCACTCATTGACGAATTCACACGGAAATTGCGTCGCTATGAAATACTATGTGTTCTCAGACATTTCCTTCTAAATCGAGTAACGTTTCTATGGAAACGACAGGATTTTCTTTTGGGATACGACAATCAAATTTCTGATCCACTAATCCTTCTATACTGCATCCCTCACTCCCACTCATTGACGAATTCACACGGAAATTGCGTCGCTATGAAATACTATGTGTTCTAAGACATTTCCTTCTAAATCGAGTAACGTTTCTATGGAAACGACAGGATTTTCTTTTGGGATACGACAATCTCATTTCCGATCCACTAATCCATCTTTACTGCACCCTCACTCCCACTCATTGACGAATTCACACGGAAATTGCGTCGCTATGAAATACTATGTGTTCTACAACATTTCCTTCTAAATCGAGTAACGTTTCTATGGAAACGACAGGATTATCTTCTGGGAGACGACAATCACATTTGCGATCCACTAATCCTTCTTTGCTGCATCCCTCACTCCCACTCATTGACGATTTCACACGGAAATTGCGTCACTATGAAATACTATGTGTTCTAAGACATTTCCTTCTAAATCGAGTAACGTTTCTATGGAAACGACAGGATTTTCTTTTGGTATACGACAATCACATTTCCGATCCACTAATCCTTCTTTACTGCATCCCTCACTCCCACTCATTGACGATTTCACACGGAAATTGCGTCGCTATGAAATACTATGTGTTCTAAGACATTTCCTTCTAAATCGAGTAACGTTTCTATGGAAACGACAGGATTTTCTTTTGGGATACGACAATCTCATTTCCGATCCACTAATCCTTCTTTACTGCACCCTCACTCCCACTCGTTGACGAATTCACACGGAAATTGGGTCGCTATGAAATACTATGTGTTCTAAGACATTTCCATCTAAATCGAGCAACGTTTCTATGGAAACGACAGGATTATCTTTTGGGATACGACAATCACATTTCCGATCCACTAATCCTTCTTTACTGCATCCCTCACTCCCACTCACTGACGAATTCACACGGATATTACGTCGCTATGAAATACTATGTGTTCTAAGACATTTCCTTCTAAATCGAGTAACGTTTCTATGGAAACGATAGGAATTTCTTTTGGGATACGACAATCTCATTTCCGATCCACTAATCCTTCTTTACTTCACCCTCACTCCCTCTCATTGACGAATACCCATGGAAATTGCGTCGCTATGAAATACTATGTGTTCTATGACATGTCCTTCTAAATCGAGTAACGTTTCTATGGAAACGACAGGATTCTCTGTTGGGATACGACAATCACATTTCCGATCCACTAATCCTTCTTTACTGCATCCCTCACTCCCACTCATTGACGAATTCACCTGGAAATTGCGTCGCTATGAAATACTATGTGTTCTAATACATTTCCTTCTAAATCAAGTAACGTTTCTGTGGAAACGACAGGCTTTTCCTTGGGATATGACAATCTCATTTCCGATTTACTAATCCTTCTTTACTGCACCCTCACTCCCACTCATTGACGAATTCACACGGAAATTGCGTCGCTATGAAATACTATGTGTTCTAAGACATTTCCTTCCAAATCGAGTAACGTTTCTATGGAAACGACAGGATTTTCTGTTGGGATATGACAATCACATTTCCGATCCACTAATCCTTCTTTACTGCATCCCTCACTCCCACTCATTGACGAATTCACACGGAAATTGCGTCGCTATGAAATACTATGAGTTCTAAGACATTTCCTTCTAAATCGAGTAACGTTTCTATGGAAACGACAGGATTTTCTTTTGTGATACGACAATCACATTTCCGATCCACTAATCCATCTTTACTGCACCCTCACTCCCACTCATTGACGAATTAACACGGAAATTGCGTCGCTATGAAATACTATGTGTTCTACAACATTTCCTTCTAAATCGAGTAACGTTTCTATGGAAATGACAGGATTTTCTGTTGGGATACGACAATCACATTTCCGTCCCACTAATCCTTCTTTACTGCATCCCTCACTCCCACTCATTGACGAATTCACACGGAAATTGCGTCGCTATGAAATACTATGTGTTCAAAGACATTTCCTTCTAAATCGAGTAATGTTTCTATGGAAACGACAAGATTTTCTTTTGGGATACGACAATCTCATTTCCGATCCACTAATCCTTCTTTACTGCATCCCCCACTCCCACTCATTAACGAATTCACACGGAAATTGCGTCGCTATGAAATACTATGTGTTCTAAGACATTTCCTTCTAAATCGAGTAACGTTTCTATGGAAACGACAGGATTTTCTTTTGGGATACGACAATCACATTTCCGATCCACTAATCCTTCTTTACTGCATCCCCCACTCCCACTCATTAACGAAATCACACGGAAATTGCGTCGCTATGAAATACTACGTGTTCTAAGACATTTCCTTCTAAATCGAGTAACGTTTCTATGGAAACGACAGGATTTTCTGTTGGGATATGACAATCACATTTCCGATCCACTAATCCTTCTTTACTGCATCCCTCACTCCCACTCATTGACGAATTCACACGGAAATTGTGTCGCTATGAAATACTATGTGTTCTAAGACATTACCTTCTAAATCGAGTAACGTTTCTATGGAAACGACAGGATTTTCTTTTGGGATACGACAATCACATTTCCGATCCACTAATCCTTCTTTACTGCATCCCCCACTCCCACTCATTAACGAATTCACATGGAAATTGCGTCGCTATGAAATACTATGTGTTCTAAGACATTTCCTTCTAAATCGAGTAACGTTTCCATGGAAACGATAGGAATTTCTTTTGGGATACGACAATCTCATTTCGGTCCACTAATCCTTCTTTACTGCACCCTCACTCCCTCTCCTTGACGAATTCCCACGGAAATTGCGTCGCTATGCAATACTATGTGTTCTGTGACATGTCCTTCTAAATCGAGTAACGTTTCTGTGGAAACGTCAAGATTTTCTGTTGGGATACGACAATCACATTTCCGATCCACTAATCCTTCTTTACTGCATCCCTCACTCCCACTCATTGACGAATTCACACGGAAATTGCGTCGCTATGAAATACTATGTGTTCTAATACATTTCCTTCTAAATCAAGTAACGTTTCTGTGGAAACGACAGGCTTTTCTTTGTAATATGACAATCTCATTTCCGATCCACTAATCCTTCTTTACTGCACCCTCACTCCCACTCATTGACGAATTCACACGGAAATTGCGTCGCTATGATATACTATGTTTTCTAAGACATTTCCTTCCAAATCGAGTAACGTTTCTATGGAAACGACAGGATTTTCTGTTCGGATATGACAATCACATTTCCGATCCACTAATCCGTCTTTACTGCATCCCTCACTCCCACTCATTGACGAATTCACACGGAAATTGCGTGGCTATGGAATACTATGAGTTCTAAGACATTTCCTTCTAAATCGAGTAACGTTTCTATGGAAACGACAGGATTTTCTTTTGGGATACGACAATCACATTTCCGATCCACTAATCCTTCTTTACTGCACCCTCACTCCCACGCATTGACGAATTCACACTGAAATTGCGTCGCTATGAAATACTATGTGTTCTACAACATTTCCTTCTAAATCGAGTAACGTTTCTATGGAAACGACAGGATTTTCTGTTGGGATACGACAATCACATTTCCGTGCCACTAATCCTTCTTTACTGCATCCCTCACTCCCACTCATTGACGAATTCACACGGAAATTGCGTCGCTATGAAATACTATGTGTTCCAAGACATTTCCTTCTAAATCGAGTAACGTTTCTATGGAAACGACAAGATTTTCTTTTGGGATACGACAATCTCATTTCCGATCCACTAATCCTTCTTTACTGCATCCCCCACTCCCACTCATTAACGAATTCACACGGAAATTGCGTCGCTATGAAATACTATGTGTTCTAAGACATTTCCTTCTAAATCGAGTAACGTTTCTATGGAAACGACAGGATTTTCTTTTGGGATACGACAATCACATTTCCGATCCACTAATCCTTCTTTACTGCATCCCCCACTCCCACTCATTAACGAATTCACATGGAAATTGCGTCGCTATGAAATACTATGTGTTCTAAGACATTTCCTTCTAAATCGAGTAACGTTTCTATGGAAATGACAGGTTTTCTTTTGGGATACGACAATCACATTTCCGATCCACTAATCCTTCTTTACTGCATCCCCCACTCCCACTCATTAACGAATTCACACGGAAATTGCGTCGCTATGAAATACTATGTTTTCTAAGACATTTCCTTCTAAATCGAGTAACGTTTCTATGGAAACGACAGGATTTTCTTTTGGGATGCGACAATCACATTTCCGATCCACTAATCCTTCTTTACTGCATCCCCCACTCGCACTTATTGACGAATTCACACGGAAATTGCGTCGCTATGAAATTCTATGTGTTCTAAGACATTTCCTTCTAAATCGAGTAACGTTTCTATGGAAACGACAGGATTTTCTTTTGGGATACGACAATCACATTTCCGATCCACTAATCCTTCTTTACTGCATACCCCACTCCCACTCATTAACGAATTCACATGGAAATTGCGTCGCTATGAAATACTATGTGTTCAAAGACATTTCCTTCTAACTCGAGTAACGTTTCTATGGAAACGACAGGATTTTCTTTTGGGATACGACAATCACATTTCCGATCCACTAATCCTTCTTTACTGCATCCCCCACTCCCACTCATTAACGAATTCACATGGAAATTGCGTCGCTATGAAATACTATGTGTTCTAAGACATTTCCTTCTAAATCGAGTAACGTTTCTATGGAAACGACAGGGTTTTCTTTTGGGATACGACAATCACATTTCCGATTATCTAATCCTTCTTTACTGCATCCCCCACTCCCACTCATTAACGAATTCACACGGAAATTGCGTCGCTATGAAATACTATGTATTCTAAGACATTTCCTTCTAAATCGAGTAACGTTTCTATGGAAACGACAGGATTTTCTGTTGGGATATGACAATCACATTTCCGATCCACTAATCCTTCTTTACTGCATCCCTCACTCCCACTCATTGACGAATTCACATGGAAATTGCGTCGCTATGAAATACTATGTGTTCTAAGACATTTCCTTCTAAATCGAGTAACGTTTCTATGGAAACGACAGGATTTTCTTTTGGGATACGACAATCACATTTCCGATCCACTAATCCTTCTTTACTGCATCCCCCACTCCCACTCATTAACGAATTCACACGGAAATTGCGTCGCTATGAAGTACTTTGTGTTCTAAGACATTTCCTTCTAAATCGAGTAACGTTTCTATGGAAACGACAGGATTTTCTTTTGGGATACGACAATCACATTTCCGATCCACTAATCCTTCTTTACTGCATCCCCCACTCCCACTCATTAACGAATTCACACGGAAATTGCGTCGCTATGAAATACTATGTGTTCAAAGACATTTCCTTCTAAATCGAGTAACGTTTCTATGGAAACGACAGGATTTTCTTTTGGGATACGACAATCACATTTCCGATCCACTAATCCTTCTTTACTGCATCCCCCACTCCCACTCATTAACGAATTCACACGGGAATTGCGTCGCTATGAAATACTATGTGTTCTAAGACATTATCTTCTAAATCGAGTAACGTTTCTATGGAAACGACAGGATTTTCTTTTGGGATACGACAATCACATTTCGGATCCACTAATCCTTCTTTACTGCATCAGCCACTCCCACTCATTAACGAATTCACACGGAAATTGCGTCGCTATGAAATACTATGTGTTCTAAGACATTTCCTTCTAAATCAAGTAACGTTTCTATGGAAACGACAGGATTTTCTTTTGGGATACGACAATCACATTTCCGACCACTAATCCTTCTTTACTGCATCCCCCACTCCCACTCATTAACGAATTCACACGGAAATTGCGTCGCTATGAAATACTATGTGTTCTAAGACATTTCCTTCTAAATCGAGTAACGTTTCTATGGAAACGACAGGATTTTCTTTTGGGATACGACAATCACATTTCTGATCCACTAATCCTTCTTTACTGCATCCCCCACTCCCACTCATTAACGAATTCACACGGAAATTGCGTCGCTATGAAATACTATGTGTTCTAAGACATTTCCTTCTAAATCGAGTAACGTTTCTATGGAAACGACAGGATTTTCTTTTGGGATACGACAATCACATTTCCGATCCACTAATCCTTCTTTACTGCATCCCCCACTCCCACTCATTAACGAATTCACACGGAAATTGCGTCGCTATGAAATACTATGTGTTCTAAGACATTTCCTTCTAAATCGAGTAACGTTTCTATGGAAACGACAGGATTTTCTTTTGGGATACGACAATCACATTTCCGATCCACTAATCCTTCTTTACTGCACCCTCACTCCCACTCATTGACGAATTCACACGGAAATTGCGTCGCTATGAAATACTATGTGTTCTACAACATTTCCTTCTAATTCGAGTAACGTTTCTATGGAAACGACAGGATTTTCTGTTTGGATACGACAATCACATTTCCGTTCCACTAATCCTTCTTTACTGCATCCCTCACTCCCACTCATTGACGAATTCACACGGATATTGTGTCGCTATGAAATACTATGTGTTCAAAGACATTTCCTTCTAAATCGAGTAACGTTTCTATGGAAAGACAGGATTTTCTTTTGGGATACGACAATCACATTTACGATCTACTAATCCTTCTTTACTGCATCCCCCACTCCCACTCATTAACGAATTCACACGGAAATTGCGTCGCTATGAAATACTATGTGTTCTAAGACATTTCCTTCTAAATCGAGTAACGTTTCTATGGAAACGACAGGATTTTCTTTGGGATACGACAATCACATTTCCGATCCACTAATCCTTCTTTACTGCATCCCCCACTCCCACTCATTAACGAATTCACACGGAAATTGCGTCGCTATGAAATACTATGTGTTCTAAGACATTTCCTTCTAAATCGAGTAACGTTTCTATGGAAACGACAGGATTTTCTTTTGGGATACGACAATCACATTTCCGATCCACTAATCCTTCTTTACTGCATCCCCAATTCCCACTCATTAACGAATTCACACGGAAATTGCGTCGCTATGAAATACTATGTGTTCTAAGACATTTCCTTCTAAATCGAGTAACGTTTCTATGGAAACGACAGGATTTTCTTTTGGGATACGAGAATCACATTTCCCATCCTCTAATCCTTCTTTACTGCATCCCCCACTCCCACTCATTAACGAATTCACACGGAAATTGCGTCGCTATGAAATACTATGTGTTCTAAGACATTTCCTTCTAAATCGAGTAACGTTTCTATGGAAACGACAGGATTTTCTTTTGGGATACGACAATCACATTTCCGATCCACTAATCCTTCTTTACTGCATCCCCCACTCCCACTCATTAACGAATTCACACGGAAATTGCGTCGCTATGAAATACCATGTGTTCTAAGACATTTTCTTCTAAATCGAGTAACGTTTCTATGGAAACGACAGGATTTTCTGTTGGGATACGACAATCACATTTCCGTTCCACTAATCCTTCTTTACTGCATCCCTCACTCCCACTCATTGACGAATTCACACGGAAATTGTGTCGCTATGAAATACTATGTGTTCAAAGACATTTCCTTCTAAATCGAGTAACGTTTCTATGGAAACGACAGGATTTTCTTTTGGGATACGACAATCACATTTCCGACCACTAATCCTTCTTTACTGCATCCCCCACTCCCACTCATTAACGAATTCACACGGAAATTGCGTCGCTATGAAATACTATGTGTTCTAAGACATTTCCTTCTAAATCGAGTAACGTTTCTATGGAAACGACAGGATTTTCTTTTGGGATACGACAATCACATTTCTGATCCACTAATCCTTCTTTACTGCATCCCCCACTCCCACTCATTAACGAATTCACACGGAAATTGCGTCGCTATGAAATACTATGTGTTCTAAGACATTTCCTTCTAAATCGAGTAACGTTTCTATGGAAACGACAGGATTTTCTTTTGGGATACGACAATCACATTTCCGATCCACTAATCCTTCTTTACTGCATACCCCACTCCCACTCATTAACGAATTCACACGGAAATTGCGTCGCTATGAAATACTATGTGTTCTAAGACATTTCCTTCTAAATCGAGTAACGTTTCTATGGAAACGACAGGATTTTCTTTTGGGATACGACAATCACCTTTCCGATCAACTAATCCTTCTTTACTGCACCCTCACTCCCACTCATTGACGAATTCACACGGAAATTGCGTCGCTATGAAATACTATGAGTTCTACAACATTTCCTTCTAAATCGAGTAACGTTTCTATGGAAACGACAGGATTTTCTGTTGGGATACGACAATCACATTTCCGTTCCACTAATCCTTCTTTACAGCATCCCTCACTCCCACTCATTGACGAATTCACACGGAAATTGTGTCGCTATGAAATACTATGTGTTCAAAGACATTTCCTTCTAAATCGAGTAACGTTTCTATGGAAACGACAGGATTTTCTTTTGGGATACGACAATCACATTTACGATCTACTAATCCTTCTTTACTGCTTCCCCCACTCCCACTCATTAACGAATTCACACGGAAATTGCGTCGCTATGAAATACTATGTGTTCTAAGACATTTCCTTCTAAATCGAGTAACGTTTCTATGGAAACGACAGGATTTTCTTTGGGATACGACAATCACATTTCCGATCCACTAATCCTTCTTTACTGCATCCCCCACTCCCACTCATTAACGAATTCACACGGAAATTGCGTCGCTATGAAATACTATGTGTTCTAAGACATTTCCTTCTAAATCGAGTAACGTTTCTATGGAAACGACAGGATTTTCTTTTGGGATACGACAATCACATTTCCGATCCACTAATCCTTCTTTACTGCATCCCCCACTCCCACTCATTAACGAATTCACACGGAAATTGCGTCGCTATGAAATACCATGTGTTCTAAGACATTTTCTTCTAAATCGAGTAACGTTTCTATGGAAACGACAGGATTTTCTGTTGGGATACGACAATCACATTTCCGTTCCACTAATCCTTCTTTACTGCATCCCTCAATCCCACTCATTGACGAATTCACACGGAAATTGTGTCGCTATGAAATACTATGTGTTCAAAGACATTTCCTTCTAAATCGAGTAACGTTTCTATGGAAAGACAGGATTTTCTTTTGGGATACGACAATCACATTTACGATCTACTAATCCTTCTTTACTGCATCCCCCACTCCCACTCATTAACGAATTCACACGGAAATTGCGTCGCTATGAAATACTATGTGTTCTAAGACATTTCCTTCTAAATCGAATAACGTTTCTATGGAAACGACAGGATTTTCTTTGGGATACGACAATCACATTTCCGATCCACTAATACTTCTTTACTGCATCCCCCCCTCCCACTCATTAACGAATTCACACGGAAATTGCGTCGCTATGAAATACTATGTGTTCTAAGACATTTCCTTCTAAATCGAGTAACGTTTCTATGGAAACGACAGGATTTTCTTTTGGGATACGACAATCACATTTCCGATCCACTAATCCTTCTTTACTGCATCCCCAACTCCCACTCATTAACGAATTCACACGGAAATTGCGTCGCTATGAAATACTATGTGTTCTAAGACATTTCCTTCTAAATCGAGTAACGTTTCTATGGAAACGACAGGATTTTCTTTGGGATACGACAATCACATTTCCGATCTACTAATCCTTCTTTACTGCATCCCCCACTCCCACTCATTAACGAATTCACACGGAAATTGCGTCGCTATGAAGTACTATGTGTTCTAAGACATTTCCTTCTAAATCGAGTAACGTTTCTATGGAAACGACAGGATTTTCTTTGGGATACGACAATCACATTTCCGATCCACTAATCCTTCTTTACTGCATCCCCCACTCCCACTCATTAACGAATTCACACGGAAATTGCGTCGCTATGAAATACTATGTGTTCTAAGACATTTCCTTCTAAATCGAGTAACGTTTCTATGGAAACGACAGGATTTTCTGTTGGGATACAACAATCACATTTCCGTTCCACTAATCCTTCTTTACTGCATCCCTCACTCCCACTCATTGACGAATTCACACGGAAATTGTGTCGCTATGAAATACTATGTGTTCAAAGACATTTCCTTCTAAATCGAGTAACGTTTCTATGGAAACGACAGGATTTTCATTTGGGATACGACAATCACATTTACGATCTACTAATCCTTCTTTACTGCTTCCCCCACTCCCACTCATTAACGAATTCACACGGAAATTGCGTCGCTATGAAATACTATGTGTTCTAAGACATTTCCTTCTAAATCGAGTAACGTTTCTATGGAAACGAAAGGATTTTCTTTGGGATACGACAATCACATTACCGATCCACTAATCCTTCTTTACTGCATCCCCCACTCCCACTCATTAACGAATTCACACGGAAATTGCGTCGCTATGAAATACCATGTGTTCTAAGACATTTTCTTCTAAATCGAGTAACGTTTCTATGGAAACGACAGGATTTTCTGTTGGGATACGACAATCACATTTCCGTTCCACTAATCCTTCTTTACTGCATCCCTCAATCCCACTCATTGACGAATTCACACGGAAATTGTGTCGCTATGAAATACTATGTGTTCAAAGACATTTCCTTCTAAATCGAGTAACGTTTCTATGGAAAGACAGGATTTTCTTTTGGGATACGACAATCACATTTACGATCTACTAATCCTTCTTTACTGCATCCCCCACTCCCACTCATTAACGAATTCACACGGAAATTGCGTCGCTATGAAATACTATGTGTTCTAAGACATTTCCTTCTAAATCGAGTAACGTTTCTATGGAAACGACAGGATTTTCTTTGGGATACGACAATCACATTTCCGATCCACTAATCCTTCTTTACTGCATCCCCCCCTCCCACTCATTAACGAATTCACACGGAAATTGCGTCGCTATGAAATACTATGTGTTCTAAGACATTTCCTTCTAAATCGAGTAACGTTTCTATGGAAACGACAGGATTTTCTTTTGGGATACGACAATCACATTTCCGATCCACTAATCCTTCTTTACTGCATCCCCAACTCCCACTCATTAACGAATTCACACGGAAATTGCGTCGCTATGAAATACTATGTGTTCTAAGACATTTCCTTCTAAATCGAGTAACGTTTCTATGGAAACGACAGGATTTTCTTTGGGATACGACAATCACATTTCCGATCTACTAATCCTTCTTTACTGCATCCCCCACTCCCACTCATTAACGAATTCACACGGAAATTGCGTCGCTATGAAATACTATGTGTTCTAAGACATTTCCTTCTAAATCGAGTAACGTTTCTATGGAAACGACAGGATTTTCTTTGGGATACGACAATCACATTTCCGATCCACTAATCCTTCTTTACTGCATCCCCCACTCCCACTCATTAACGAATTCACACGGAAATTGCGTCGCTATGAAATTCTATGTGTTCTAAGACATTTCCTTCTAAATCGAGTAACGTCTCTATGGAAACGACAGGATTTTCTTTTGGGATACGACAATCACATTTCCGATCCACTAATCCTTCTTTACTGCATCCCCAACTCCCACTCATTAACGAATTCACACGGAAATTGCGTCGCTATGAAATACTATGTGTTCTAAGACATTTCCTTCTAAATCGAGTAACGTTTCTATGGAAACGACAGGATTTTCTTTTGGGATACGAGAATCACATTTCCGATCCTCTAATCCTTCTTTACTGCATTCCCCACTCCCACTCATTAACGAATTCACACGGAAATTGCGTCGCTATGAAATACTATGTGTTCTAAGACATTTCCTTCTAAATCGAGTAACGTTTCTATGGAAACGACAGGATATTCTTTTGGGATACGACAATCACATTTCCGATCCACTAATCCTTCTTTACTGCATCCCCCACTCCCACTCATTAACGAATTCACACGGAAATTGCGTCGCTATGAAATACCATGTGTTCTAAGACATTTTCTTCTAAATCGAGTAACGTTTCTATGGAAACGACAGGATTTTCTGTTCGGATACGACAATCACATTTCCGTTCCCCTAATCCTTCCTTACTGCATCCCTCACACCCACTCATTGACGAATTCACACGGAAATTGTGTCGCTATGAAATAATATGTGTTCAAAGACATTTCCTTCTAAATCGAGTAACGTTTCTATGGAAAGACAGGATTTTCTTTTGGGATACGACAATCACATTTACGATCTACTAATCCTTCTTTACTGCATCCCCCACTCCCACTCATTAACGAATTCACACGGAAATTGCGTCGCTATGAAATACTATGTGTTCTAAGACATTTCCTTCTAAATCGAGTAACGTTTCTATGGAAACGACAGGATTTTCTTTTGGGATACGACAATCACATTTCCGATCCACTAATCCTTCTTTACTGCATCCCCAACTCCCACTCATTAACGAATTCACACGGAAATTGCGTCGCTATGAAATACTATGTGTTCTAAGACATTTCCTTCTAAATCGAGAAACGTTTCTATGGAAACGACAGGATTTTCTTTGGGATACGACAATCACATTTCCGATCTACTAATCCTTCTTTTACTGCATCCCCCACTCCCACTCATTAACGAATTCACACGGAAATTGCGTCGCTATGAAATACTATGTGTTCTAAGACATTTCCTTCTAAATCGAGTAACGTTTCTATGGAAACGACAGGATTTTCTTTGGGATACGACAATCACATTTCCGATCCACTAATCCTTCTTTACTGCATCCCCCACTCCCACTCATTAACGAATTCACACGGAAATTGCGTCGCTATGAAATACTATGTGTTCTAAGACATTTCCTTCTAAATCGAGTAACGTTTCTATGGAAACGACAGGATTTTCTGTTGGGATACGACAATCACATTTCCGTTCCACTAATCCTTCTTTACTGCATCCCTCACTCCCACTCATTGACGAATTCACACGGAAATTGTGTCGCTATGAAATACTATGTGTTCAAAGACATTTCCTTCTAAATCGAGTAACGTTTCTATGGAAACGACAGGATTTTCATTTGGGATACGACAATCACATTTACGATCTACTAATCCTTCTTTACTGCTTCCCCCACTCCCACTCATTAACGAATTCACACGGAAATTGCGTCGCTATGAAATACTATGTGTTCTAAGACATTTCCTTCTAAATCGAGTACCGTTTCTATGGAAACGAAAGGATTTTCTTTGGGATACGACAATCACATTACCGATCCACTAATCCTTCTTTACTGCATCCCCCACTCCCACTCATTAACGAATTCACACGGAAATTGCGTCGCTATGAAATACCATGTGTTCTAAGACATTTTCTTCTAAATCGAGTAACGTTTCTATGGAAACGACAGGATTTTCTGTTGGGATACGACAATCACATTTCCGTTCCACTAATCATTCTTTACTGCATCCCTCAATCCCACTCATTGACGAATTCACACGGAAATTGTGTCGCTATGAAATACTATGTGTTCAAAGACATTTCCTTCTAAATCGAGTAACGTTTCTATGGAAAGACAGGATTTTCTTTTGGGATACGACAATCACATTTACGATCTACTAATCCTTCTTTACTGCATCCCCCACTCCCACTCATTAACGAATTCACACGGAAATTGCGTCGCTATGAAATACTATGTGTTCTAAGACATTTCCTTCTAAATCGAGTAACGTTTCTATGGAAACGACAGGATTTTCTTTGGGATACGACAATCACATTTCCGATCCACTAATCCTTCTTTACTGCATCCCCCCCTCCCACTCATTAACGAATTCACACGGAAATTGCGTCGCTATGAAATACTATGTGTTCTAAGACATTTCCTTCTAAATCGAGTAACGTTTCTATGGAAACGACAGGATTTTCTTTTGGGATACGACAATCACATTTCCGATCCACTAATCCTTCTTTACTGCATCCCCAACTCCCACTCATTAACGAATTCACACGGAAATTGCGTCGCTATGAAATACTATGTGTTCTAAGACATTTCCTTCTAAATCGAGTAACGTTTCTATGGAAACGACAGGATTTTCTTTGGGATACGACAATCACATTTCCGATCTACTAATCCTTCTTTACTGCATCCCCCACTCCCACTCATTAACGAATTCACACGGAAATTGCGTCGCTATGAAATACTATGTGTTCTAAGACATTTCCTTCTAAATCGAGTAACGTTTCTATGGAAACGACAGGATTTTCTTTGGGATACGACAATCACATTTCCGATCCACTAATCCTTCTTTACTGCATCCCCCACTCCCACTCATTAACGAATTCACACGGAAATTGCGTCGCTATGAAATTCTATGTGTTCTAAGACATTTCCTTCTAAATCGAGTAACGTCTCTATGGAAACGACAGGATTTTCTTTTGGGATACGACAATCACATTTCCGATCCACTAATCCTTCTTTACTGCATCCCCAACTCCCACTCATTAACGAATTCACACGGAAATTGCGTCGCTATGAAATACTATGTGTTCTAAGACATTTCCTTCTAAATCGAGTAACGTTTCTATGGAAACGACAGGATTTTCTTTTGGGATACGAGAATCATATTTCCGATCCTCTAATCCTTCTTTACTGCATTCCCCACTCCCACTCATTAACGAATTCACACGGAAATTGCGTCGCTATGAAATACTATGTGTTCTAAGACATTTCCTTCTAAATCGAGTAACGTTTCTATGGAAACGACAGGATATTCTTTTGGGATACGACAATCACATTTCCGATCCACTAATCCTTCTTTACTGCATCCCCCACTCCCACTCATTAACGAATTCACACGGAAATTGCGTCGCTATGAAATACCATGTGTTCTAAGACATTTTCTTCTAAATCGAGTAACGTTTCTATGGAAACGACAGGATTTTCTGTTCGGATACGACAATCACATTTCCGTTCCCCTAATCCTTCCTTACTGCATCCCTCACACCCACTCATTGACGAATTCACACGGAAATTGTGTCGCTATGAAATAATATGTGTTCAAAGACATTTCCTTCTAAATCGAGTAACGTTTCTATGGAAAGACAGGATTTTCTTTTGGGATACGACAATCACATTTACGATCTACTAATCCTTCTTTACTGCATCCCCCACTCCCACTCATTAACGAATTCACACGGAAATTGCGTCGCTATGAAATACTATGTGTTCTAAGACATTTCCTTCTAAATCGAGTAACGTTTCTATGGAAACGACAGGATTTTCTTTTGGGATACGACAATCACATTTCCGATCCACTAATCCTTCTTTACTGCATCCCCAACTCCCACTCATTAACGAATTCACACGGAAATTGCGTCGCTATGAAATACTATGTGTTCTAAGACATTTCCTTCTAAATCGAGAAACGTTTCTATGGAAACGACAGGATTTTCTTTGGGATACGACAATCACATTTCCGATCTACTAATCCTTCTTTTACTGCATCCCCCACTCCCACTCATTAACGAATTCACACGGAAATTGCGTCGCTATGAAATACTATGTGTTCTAAGACATTTCCTTCTAAATCGAGTAACGTTTCTATGGAAACGACAGGATTTTCTTTGGGATACGACAATCACATTTCCGATCCACTAATCCTTCTTTACTGCATCCCCCACTCCCACTCATTAACGAATTCACACGGAAATTGCGTCGCTATGAAATACTATGTGTTCTAAGACATTTCCTTCTAAATCGAGTAACGTTTCTATGGAAACGACAGGATTTTCTGTTGGGATACGACAATCACATTTCCGTTCCACTAATCCTTCTTTACTGCATCCCTCACTCCCACTCATTGACGAATTCACACGGAAATTGTGTCGCTATGAAATACTATGTGTTCAAAGACATTTCCTTCTAAATCGAGTAACGTTTCTATGGAAACGACAGGATTTTCATTTGGGATACGACAATCACATTTACGATCTACTAATCCTTCTTTACTGCTTCCCCCACTCCCACTCATTAACGAATTCACACGGAAATTGCGTCGCTATGAAATACTATGTGTTCTAAGACATTTCCTTCTAAATCGAGTACCGTTTCTATGGAAACGAAAGGATTTTCTTTGGGATACGACAATCACATTACCGATCCACTAATCCTTCTTTACTGCATCCCCCACTCCCACTCATTAACGAATTCACACGGAAATTGCGTCGCTATGAAATACCATGTGTTCTAAGACATTTTCTTCTAAATCGAGTAACGTTTCTATGGAAACGACAGGATTTTCTGTTGGGATACGACAATCACATTTCCGTTCCACTAATCATTCTTTACTGCATCCCTCAATCCCACTCATTGACGAATTCACACGGAAATTGTGTCGCTATGAAATACTATGTGTTCAAAGACATTTCCTTCTAAATCGAGTAACGTTTCTATGGAAAGACAGGATTTTCTTTTGGGATACGACAATCACATTTACGATCTACTAATCCTTCTTTACTGCATCCCCCACTCCCACTCATTAACGAATTCACACGGAAATTGCGTCGCTATGAAATACTATGTGTTCTAAGACATTTCCTTCTAAATCGAGTAACGTTTCTATGGAAACGACAGGATTTTCTTTGGGATACGACAATCACATTTCCGATCCACTAATCCTTCTTTACTGCATCCCCCCCTCCCACTCATTAACGAATTCACACGGAAATTGCGTCGCTATGAAATACTATGTGTTCTAAGACATTTCCTTCTAAATCGAGTAACGTTTCTATGGATACGACAGGATTTTCTTTTGGGATACGACAATCACATTTCCGATCCACTAATCCTTCTTTACTGCATCCCCAACTCCCACTCATTAACGAATTCACACGGAAATTGCGTCGCTATGAAATACTATGTGTTCTAAGACATTTCCTTCTAAATCGAGTAACGTTTCTATGGAAACGACAGGATTTTCTTTGGGATACGACAATCACATTTCCGATCTACTAATCCTTCTTTACTGCATCCCCCACTCCCACTCATTAACGAATTCACACGGAAATTGCGTCGCTATGAAATACTATGTGTTCTAAGACATTTCCTTCTAAATCGAGTAACGTTTCTATGGAAACGACAGGATTTTCTTTGGGATACGACAATAACATTTCCGATCCACTAATCCTTCTTTACTGCATCCCCCACTCCCACTCATTAACGAATTCACACGGAAATTGCGTCGCTATGAAATTCTATGTGTTCTAAGACATTTCCTTCTAAATCGAGTAACGTCTCTATGGAAACGACAGGATTTTCTTTTGGGATACGACAATCACATTTCCGATCCACTAATCCTTCTTTACTGCATCCCCAACTCCCACTCATTAACGAATTCACACGGAAATTGCGTCGCTATGAAATACTATGTGTTCTAAGACATTTCCTTCTAAATCGAGTAACGTTTCTATGGAAACGACAGGATTTTCTTTTGGGATACGAGAATCACATTTCCGATCCTCTAATCCTTCTTTACTGCATCCCCCACTCCCACTCATTAACGAATTCACACGGAAATTGCGTCGCTATGAAATACTATGTGTTCTAAGACATTTCCTTCTAAATCGAGTAACGTTTCTATGGAAACGACAGGATATTCTTTTGGGATACGACAATCACATTTCCGATCCACTAATCCTTCTTTACTGCATCCCCCACTCCCACTCATTAACGAATTCACACGGAAATTGCGTCGCTATGAAATACCATGTGTTCTAAGACATTTTCTTCTAAATCGAGTAACGTTTCTATGGAAACGACAGGATTTTCTGTTCGGATACGACAATCACATTTCCGTTCCCCTAATCCTTCCTTACTGCATCCCTCACACCCACTCATTGACGAATTCACACGGAAATTGTGTCGCTATGAAATAATATGTGTTCAAAGACATTTCCTTCTAAATCGAGTAACGTTTCTATGGAAAGACAGGATTTTCTTTTGGGATACGACAATCACATTTACGATCTACTAATCCTTCTTTACTGCATCCCCCACTCCCACTCATTAACGAATTCACACGGAAATTGCGTCGCTATGAAATACTATGTGTTCTAAGACATTTCCTTCTAAATCGAGTAACGTTTCTATGGAAACGACAGGATTTTCTTTTGGGATACGACAATCACATTTCCGATCCACTAATCCTTCTTTACTGCATCCCCAACTCCCACTCATTAACGAATTCACACGGAAATTGCGTCGCTATGAAATACTATGTGTTCTAAGACATTTCCTTCTAAATCGAGAAACGTTTCTATGGAAACGACAGGATTTTCTTTGGGATACGACAATCACATTTCCGATCTACTAATCCTTCTTTTACTGCATCCCCCACTTCCACTCATTAACGAATTCACACGGAAATTGCGTCGCTATGAAATACTATGTGTTCTAAGACATTTCCTTCTAAATCGAGTAACGTTTCTATGGAAACGACAGGATTTTCTTTGGGATACGACAATCACATTTCCGATCCACTAATCCTTCTTTACTGCATCCCCCACTCCCACTCATTAACGAATTCACACGGAAATTGCGTCGCTATGAAATACTATGTGTTCTAAGACATTTCCTTCTAAATCGAGTAACGTTTCTATGGAAACGACAGGATTTTCTGTTGGGATACGACAATCACATTTCCGTTCCACTAATCCTTCTTTACTGCATCCCTCACTCCCACTCATTGACGAATTCACACGGAAATTGTGTCGCTATGAAATACTATGTGTTCAAAGACATTTCCTTCTAAATCGAGTAACGTTTCTATGGAATCGACAGGATTTTAATTTGGGATACGACAATCACATTTACGATCTACTAATCCTTCTTTACTGCTTCCCCCACTCCCACTCATTAACGAATTCACACGGAAATTGCGTCGCTATGAAATACTATGTGTTCTAAGACATTTCCTTCTAAATCAAGTAACGTTTCTATGGAAACGACAGGATTTTCTTTGGGATACGACAATCACATTTCCGATCCACTAATCCTTCTTTACTGCATCCCCCACTCCCACTCATTAACGAATTCACACGGAAATTGCGTCGCTATGAAATACTATGTGTTCAAAGACATTTCCTTCTAAATCGAGTAACGTTTCTATGGAAACGACAGGATTTTCTTTTGGGATACGACAATCACATTTCCGATCCACTAATCCTTCTTTACTGCATCCCCCACTCCCACTCATTAACGAATTCACACGGAAATTGCGTCGCTATGAAATACCATGTGTTCTAAGACATTTTCTTCTAAATCGAGTAACGTTTCTATGGAAACGACAGGATTTTCTGTTGGGATACGACAATCACATTTCCGTTCCACTAATCCTTCTTTACTGCATCCCTCAATCCCACTCATTGACGAATTCACACGGAAATTGTGTCGCTATGAAATACTGTGTGTTCAAAGACATTTCCTTCTAAATCGAGTAACGTTTCTATGGAAAGACAGGATTTTCTTTTGGGATACGACAATCACATTTACGATCTACTAATCCTTCTTTACTGCATCCCCCACTCCCACTCATTAACGAATTCACACGGAAATTGCGTCGCTATGAAATACTATGTGTTCTAAGACATTTCCTTCTAAATCGAGTAACGTTTCTATGGAAACGACAGGATTTTCTTTGGGATACGACAATCACATTTCCGATCCACTAATCCTTCTTTACTGCATCCCCCCCTCCCACTCATTAACGAATTCACACGGAAATTGCGTCGCTATGAAATACTATGTGTTCTAAGACATTTCCTTCTAAATCGAGTAACGTTTCTATGGAAACGACAGGATTTTCTTTTGGGATACGACAATCACATTTCCGATCCACTAATCGTTCTTTACTGCATCCCCAACTCCCACTCATTAACGAATTCACACGGAAATTGCGTCGCTATGAAATACTATGTGTTCTAAGACATTTCCTTCTAAATCGAGTAACGTTTCTATGGAAACGACAGGATTTTCTTTGGGATACGACAATCACATTTCCGATCTACTAATCCTTCTTTACTGCATCCCCCACTCCCACTCATTAACGAATTCACACGGAAATTGCGTCGCTATGAAATACTATGTGTTCTAAGACATTTCCTTCTAAATCGAGTAACGTTTCTATGGAAACGACAGGATTTTCTTTGGGATACGACAATCACATTTCCGATCCACTAATCCTTCTTTACTGCATCCCCCACTCCCACTCATTAACGAATTCACACGGAAATTGCGTCGCTATTAAATACTATGTGTTCTAAGACATTTCCTTCTAAATCGAGTAACGTTTCTATGGAAACGACAGGATTTTCTTTTGGGATACGACAATCACATTTCCGATCCACTAATCCTTCTTTACTGCATCCCCAACTCCCACTCATTAACGAATTCACACGGAAATTGCGTCGCTATGAAATACTATGTGTTCTAAGGCATTTCCTTCTAAATCGAGTAACGTTTCTATGGAAACGACAGGATTTTCTTTTGGGATACGAGAATCACATTTCCGATCCTCTAATCCTTCTTTACTGCATCCCCCACTCCCACTCATTAACGAATTCACACGGAAATTGCGTCGCTATGAAATACTATGTGTTCTAAGACATTTCCTTCTAAATCGAGTAACGTTTCTATGGAAACGACAGGATTTTCTTTTGGGATACGACAATCACATTTCCGATCCACTAATCCTCCTTTACTGCATCCCCCACTCCCACTCATTAACGAATTCACACGGAAATTGCGTCGCTATGAAATACCATGTGTTCTAAGACATTTTCTTCTAAATCGAGTAACGTTTCTATGGAAACGACAGGATTTTCTGTTGGGATACGACAATCACATTTCCGTTCCACTAATCCTTCCTTACTGCATCCCTCACACCCACTCATTGACGAATTCACACGGAAATTGTGTCGCTATGAAATACTATGTGTTCAAAGACATTTCCTTCTAAATCGAGTAACGTTTCTATGGAAAGACAGGATTTTCTTTTGGGATACGACAATCACATTTACGATCTACTAATCCTTCTTTACTGCATCCCCCACTCCCACTCATTAACGAATTCACACGGAAATTGCGTCGCTATGAAATACTATGTGTTCTAAGACATTTCCTTCTAAATCGAGTAACGTTTCTATGGAAACGACAGGATTTTCTTTGGGATACGACAATCACATTTCCGATCCACTAATCCTTCTTTACTGCATCCCCCACTCCCACTCATTAACGAATTCACACGGAAATTGCGTCGCTATGAAATACTATGTGTTCTAAGACATTTCCTTCTAAATCGAGTAACGTTTCTATGGAAACGACAGGATTTTCTTTTGGGATACGACAATCACATTTCCGATCCACTAATCCTTCTTTACTGCATCCCCAACTCCCACTCATTAACGAATTCACACGGAAATTGCGTCGCTATGAAATACTATGTGTTCTAAGACATTTCCTTCTAAATCGAGTAACGTTTCTATGGAAACGACAGGATTTTCTTTTGGGATACGAGAATCACATTTCCGATCTGCTAATCCTTCTTTACTGCATCCCCCACTCCCACTCATTAACGAATTCACACGGAAATTGCGTCGCTATGAAATACTATGTGTTCTAAGACATTTCCTTCTAAATCGAGTAACGTTTCTATGGAAACGACAGGAGTTTCTTTTGGGATACGACAATCACATTTCTGATCCACTAATCTTTCTTTACTGCATCCCCCACTCCCACTCATTAACGAATTCACACGGAAATTGCGTCGCTATGAAATACCATGTGTTCTAAGACATTTTCTTCTAAATCGAGTAACGTTTCTATGGAAACGACAGGATTTTCTTTTGGGATACGACAATCACATTTCCGATCCACTAATCCATCTTTACTGCATCCCCCACTCCCACTCATTAACGAATTCACACGGAAATTGCGTCGCTATGAAATACTATGTGTTCTAAGACATTTCCTTCTAAATCGAGTAACGTTTCTATGGAAACGACAGGATTTTCTTTTGGGATACGACAATCACATTTCCGATCCACTAATCCTTCTTTACTGCATCCCCCACTCCCACTCATTAACGAATTCGCACGGTAATTGCGTCGCTATGAAATACTATGTGTTCTAAGACATTTCCTTCTAAATCGAGTAACGTTTCTATGGAAACGACAGGATTTTCTGTTGGGATACGACAATCACATTTCCGATCCACTAATGCTTCTTTACTGCATCCCCCACTCCCACTCATTAACGAATTCACACGGAAATTGCGTCGCTATGAAATACTATGTGTTCTAAGACATTTCCTTCTAAATCGAGTAACGTTTCTATGGAAACGACAGGATTTTCTTTTGGGATACGACAATCACATTTCCGATCCACTAATCCTTCTTTACTGCATCCCCCACTCCCACTCATTAACGAATTCACACGGAAATTGCGTCGCTATGAAATACTATGTGTTCTACAACATTTCCTTCTAAATCGAGTGACGTTTCTATGGAAACGGCAGGATTTTCTTTTGGGATACGACAATCACATTTCCGATCCACTAATCCTTCTTTACTGCATCCCCCACTCCCACTCATTAAAGAATTCACACGGAAATTGCGTCGCTATGAAATACTATGTGTTCTAAGACATTTCTTTCTAAATCGAGTAACGTTTCTATGGAAACGACAGGATTTTCTTTCGGGATACGACAATCTCATTTCCGATCCACTAATCCTTCTTTACTGCATCCCCAACTCCCACTCATTAACGAATTCACACGGAAATTGCGTCGCTATGAAATACTATGTGTTCTAAGACATTTCCTTCTAAATCGAGTAACGTTTCTATGGAAAGACAGGATTTTCTTTTGGGATACGACATTCACATTTACGATCTACTAATCCTTCTTTACTGCATCCCCCACTCCCACTCATTAACGAATTCACACGGAAATTGCGTCGCTATGAAATACTATGTGTTCTAAGACATTTCCTTCTAAATCGAGTAACGTTTCTATGGAAACGACAGGATTTTCTATGGGATACGACAGTCACATTTCCGATCCACTAATCCTTCTTTACTGCATCCCCCACTCCCACTCATTAACGAATTCACACGGAAATTGCGTCGCTATGAAATACTATGTGTTCTAAGACATTTCCTTCTAAATCGAGTAACGTTTCTATGGAAACGACAGGATTTTCTTTTGGGATACGACAATCACATTTCCGATCCACTAATCCTTCTTTACTGCATCCCCCACTCCCACTCATTAACGAATTCACACGGAAATTGCGGAAATACTATGTGTTCTAAGACATTTCCTTCTAAATCGAGTAACGTTTCTATGGAAACGACAGGATTTTCTTTTGGGATACGACAATCACATTTCCGATCCACTAATCCTTCTTTACTGCATGCCCCACTCCCACTCATTAACGAATTCACACGGAAATTGTTTCGCTATGAAATACTATGTGTTCTAAGACATTTCCTTCTAAATCGAGTAACGTTTCTATGGAAACGACAGGATTTTCTTTTGGGATACGACAATCACATTTCCGATCCACTAATCCTTCTTTACTGCATCCCCCACTCCCACTCATTAACGAATTCACACGGAAATTGCGTCGCTATGAAATACTATGTGTTCTAAGACATTTCCTTCTAAATCGAGTAACGTTTCTATGGAAACGACAGGATTTTCTGTTGGGATACGACAATCACATTTCCGATCCACTAATGCTTCTTTACTGCATCCCCCACTCCCACTCATTAACGAATTCACACGGAAATTGCGTCGCTATGAAATACTATGTGTTCTAAGACATTTCCTTCTAAATCGAGTAACGTTTCTATGGAAACGACAGGATTTTCTTTTGGGATACGGCAATCACATTTCCGATCCTCTAATCCTTCTTTACTGCATCCCCCAATCCCACTCATTAACGAATTCACACGGAAATTGCGTCGCTATGAAATACTATGTGTTCTAAGACATTTCCTTCTATATCGAGTAACGCTTCTATGGAAACGACAGGATTTTCTGTTGGGATATGACAATCACATTTCCGATCCACTAATCCTTCATTACTGCATCCCTCTCTCCCACTCATTGACGAATTCACACGGAAATTGCGTCGCTATGAAATACTATGTGTTCTAAGACATTTCCTTCTAAATCGAGTAACGTTTCTATGGAAACGACAGGATTTTCTATTGGGATACGACAATCACATTTCCGATCCACTAATCCTTCTTTACTGCATCCCCCACTGCCACTCATTAACAAATTCACACGGAAATTGCGTCGCTATGAAATACTATGTGTTCTAAGACATTTCTTTCTAAATCGAGTAACGTTTCTATGGAAACGACAGGATTTTCTTTTGGGATACGACAATCACATTTCCGATCCACTAATCCTTCTTTACTGCATTCCCCACTCCCACTCATTAACGAATTCACACGGAAATTGCGTCGCTATGAAATACTATGTGTTCTAAGACATTTCCTTCTAAATCGAGTAACGTTTCTGTGGAAACGACAGGATTTTCTTCTGGGATACGACAATCACATTTCCGATCCACTAATCCTTCTTTACTGCATCCCCCACTCCCACTCATTAACGAATTCACACGGAAATTGCGTCGCTATGAAATACTTTGTGTTCTAAGACATTTCCTTCTAAATCGAGTAACATTTCTATGGAAACGACAGGATTTTCTTTTCTGATACGACAATCACATTTCCGATCCACTAATCCTTCTTTACTGCATCCCCCACTCCCACTCATTAACGAATTCACATGGAAATTGCGTCGCTATGAAATACTATGTGTTCTAAGACAGTTACATCTAAATCGAGTAACGTTTCTATGGAAACGACAGGATTTCCTTTTGGGATACGACAATCACATTTCCGATCCACTAATCCTTCTTTACTGCATCCCCCACTCCCACTCATTAACGAATTCACACGGAAATTGCGTCGCTATGAAATACTATGTGTTCTAAGACATTTCCTTCTAAATCGAGTAACATTTCTATGGAAACGACAGGATTTGCTTTTGGGATACGGCAATCACATTTCCGATCCACTAATCCTCCTTTACTGCATCCCCCACTCCCACTCATTAACGAATTCACACGGAAATTGCGTCGCTATGAAATACTATGTGTTCTAAGACATTTCTTTCCAAATCGAGTATCGTTTCTATCGAAACGACAGGATTTTCTTTTGGGATACGACAATCACATTTCCGATCCACTAATCCTTCTTTACTGCATCCCCCACTCCCACTCATTAACGAATTCACACGGAAATTGCGTCGCTATGAAATGCTATGTGTTCTAAGACATTTCCTTCTAAATCGAGTAACGTTTCTATGGAAACGACAGGACTCTCGTTTGGGATACGACAATCACATTTCCGATCCACTAATCCTTCTTTACTGCATCCCCCACTCCCACTCATTAACGAATTCACACGGAAATTGCGTCGCTATGAAATACTATGTGTTCTAAGACATTTCCTTCTAAATCGAGTAACGTTTCTATGGAAACGACAGGATTTTCTTTTGGGATACGACAATCACATTTCCGATCCACTAATCCTTCTTTACTGCATCCCCCACTCCCACTCATTAAAGAATTCACACGGAAATTGCGTCGCTATGAAATACTATGTGTTCTAAGACATTTCCTTCTAAATCGAGTAACGTTTCTACGGAAACGACAGGATTTTCTTTTGGGATACGACAATCTCATTTCCGATCCACTAATCCTTCTTTACTGCACCCTCACTCCCACTCGTTGACGAATTCACACGGAAATTGCGTCGCTATGAAATATTATGTGTTCTAAGACATTTCCATCTAAATCGAGTAACGTTTCTATGGAAATGACAGGATTTTCTTTTGGGATACGACAATCACATTTCCGAACCACTAATCCTTCTTTACTGCATCCCTCACTCCCACTCACTGACGAATTCACACGGATATTACGTCGCTATGAAATACTATGTGTTCTAAGACATTTCCTTCTAAATCGAGTAACGTTTCTATGGAAACGATAGGAATTTCTTTTGGGATACGACAATCTCATTTCCGATCCACTAATCCTTCTTTACTGCACCCTCACTCCCTCTCATTGACGAATTCCCACGGAAATTGCGTCGCTATGAAATACTATGTGTTCTATGACATGTCCTTCTAAATCGAGTAACGTTTCTATCGAAACGACAGGATTTTCTGTTGGGACACGACAATCACATTTCCGATCCACTAATCCTTCTTTACTGCGTCCCTCACTCCCACTCATTGACGAATTCACACGGAAATTGCGTCGCTATGAAATACTATGTGTTCTAAGACATTTCCTTCTAAATAAAGTAACGTTTCTGTGGAAACGACAGGTTTTTCTTTGGGATACGACAATCTCATTTCCGATCCACTAATCCTTCTTTACTGCACCCTCACTCCCACTCATTGACGAATTCACACGGAAATTGCGTCGCTATGAAATACTATGTGTTCTAAGACATTTCCTTCCAAATCGAGTAACGTTTCTATGGAAACGACAAGATTTTCTGTTGGGATATGACAATCACATTTCCGATCCACTAATCCTTCTTTACTGCATCCCTCACTCCCACTCATTGACGAATTCACACGGAAATTGCGTCGCTATGAAATACTATGAGTTCTAAGACATTTCCTTCTAAATCGAGTTACGTTTCTATGGAAACGACAAGATTTTCTTTTGGGATACGACAATCTCATTTCCGATCCACTAATCCTTCTTTACTGCATCCCCCACTCCCACTCATTAACGAATTCACACGGAAATTGCGTCGCTATGAAATACTATGTGTTCTAAGACATTTCCTTCTAAATCGAGTAACGTTTCTATGGAAACGACAGAATTTTCTTTTGGGATACGACAATCACATTTCCGATCCACTAATCCTTCTTTACTGCATCCCCCACTCCCACTCATTAACGAATTCAAACGGAAATTGCGTCGCTATGAAATACTATGTGTTCTAAGACATTTCCTTCTAAATCGAGTAACATTTCTATGGAAACGACAGGATTTTCTTTTGGGATACGACAATCACATTTCTGATCCACTAATCCTTCTTTACTGCATCCCCCACTCCCACTCATTAACGAACTCACACGGAAATTGCGTCGCTATGAAATACTATGTGTTCTAAGACATTTCCTTCTAAATCGAGTAACGTTTCTATGGAAACGACAGGATTTTCTTTTGTGATACGACAATCACATTTCCGATCCACTAATCCTACTTTACTGCATCCCCCACTCCCACTCATTAACGAATTCACACGAAAATTGCGTCGCTATGAAATACTATGTGTTCTAAGACATGTCCTTCTAAATCGAGTAATGTTTCTATGGAAACGACAGGATTTTCTTTTGGGATACGACAATCACATTTCCGATCCACTAATCCTTCTTTACTGCACCCTCACTCCCACTCATTGACGAATTCACACGGAAATTGCGTCGCTATGAAATACTATGTGTTCTACAACATTTCCTTCTAAATCGAGTAACGTTTCTATGGAAACGACAGGATTTTCTGTTAGGATACGACAATCACATTTCCGTTCCACTAATCCTTCATTACTGCATCCCTCACTCCCACTCATTGACGAATTCACACGGAAATTGTGTCGCTATTAAATACTATGTGTTCAAAGACATGTCCTTCTAAATCGAGTAACGTTTCTATGGAAACGACAGGATTTTCTTTTGGGATACGACAATCACATTTCCGATCCACTAATCCTTCTTTACTGCATCCCTCACTCCCACTCATTGACGAATTCACACGGAAATTGTGTCGCTATTAAATACTATGTGTTCAAAGACATTTCCTTCTAAATCGAGTAACGTTTCTATGGAAACGACAGGATTTTCTGTTGGGATACGACAATCACATTTCCGTTCCACTAATCCTTCTTTACTGCATCCCTCACTCCCACTCATTGACGAATTCACACGGAAATTGTGTCGCTATGAAATACTATGTGTTCAAAGACATTTCCTTCTAAATCGAGTAACGTTTCTATGGAAAGACAGGATTTTCTTTTGGGATACGACAATCACATTTACGATCTACTAATCCTTCTTTACTGCATCCCCCACTCCCACTCATTAACGAATTCACACGGAAATTGCGTCGCTATGAAATACTATGTGTTCTAAGACATTTCCTTCTAAATCGAGTAACGTTTCTATGGAAACGACAGGATTTTCTATGGGATACGACAGTCACATTTCCGATCCACTAATCCTTCTTTACTGCATCCCCCACTCCCACTCATTAACGAATTCACACGGAAATTGCGTCGCTATGAAATACTATGTGTTCTAAGACATTTCCTTCTAAATCGAGTAACGTTTCTATGGAAACGACAGGATTTTCTTTTGGGATACGACAATCACATTTCCGATCCACTAATCCTTCTTTACTGCATCCCCAACTCCCACTCATTAACGAATTCACACGGAAATTGCGTCGCTATGAAATACTATGTGTTCTAAGACATTTCCTTCTAAATCGAGTAACGTTTCTATGGAAACGACAGGATTTTCTTTTGGGATACGACAATCACATTTCCGATCCACTAATCCTTCTTTACTGCATCCCCCACTCCCACTCATTAACGAATTCACACGGAAATTGCGTCGCTATGAAGTACTATGTGTTCAAAGACATTTCCTTCTAAATCGAGTAACGTTTCTATGGAAACGACAGGATTTTCTTTTGGGATACGACAATCACATTTCCGATCCACTAATCCTTCTTTACTGCATCCCCCACTCCCACTCATTAACGAATTCACACGGGAATTGCGTCGCTATGAAATACTATGTGTTCTAAGACATTTCCTTCTAAATCGAGTAACGTTTCTATGGAAACGACAGGATTTTCTTTTGGGATACGACAATCACATTTCCGATCCACTAATCCTTCTTTACTGCATCAGCCACTCCCACTCATTAACGAATTCACACGGAAATTGCGTCGCTATGAAATACTATGTGTTCTAAGACATTTCCTTCTAAATCGAGTAACGTTTCTATGGAAACGACAGGATTTTCTTTTGGGATACGACAATCACATTTCCGACCACTAATCCTTCTTTACTGCATCCCCCACTCCCACTCATTAACGAATTCACACGGAAATTGCGTCGCTATGAAATACTATGTGTTCTAAGACATTTCCTTCTAAATCGAGTAACGTTTCTATGGAAACGACAGGATTTTCTTTTGGGATACGACAATCACATTTCTAATCCACTAATCCTTCTTTACTGCATCCCCCACTCCCACTCATTAACGAATTCACACGGAAATTGCGTCGCTATGAAATACTATGTGTTCTAAGACATTTCCTTCTAAATCGAGTAACGTTTCTATGGAAACGACAGGATTTTCTTTTGGGATACGACAATCACATTTCCGATCCACTAATCCTTCTTTACTGCATCCCCCACTCCCACTCATTAACGAATTCACACGGAAATTGCGTCGCTATGAAATACTATGTGTTCTAAGACATTTCCTTCTAAATCGAGTAATGTTTCTATGGAAACGACAGGATTTTCTTTTGGGATACGACAATCACATTTCCGATCAACTAATCCTTCTTTACTGCACCCTCACTCCCACTCATTGACAAATTCACACGGAAATTGCGTCGCTATGAAATACTATGAGTTCTACAACATTTCCTTCTAAATCGAGTAACGTTTCTATGGAAACGACAGGATTATCTTTGGGATACGACAATCACATTTCCGATCCACTAATCCTTCTTTACTGCATCCCCCCCTCCCACTCATTAACGAATTCACACGGAAATTGCGTCGCTATGAAATACTATGTGTTCTAAGACATTTCCTTCTAAATCGAGTAACGTTTCTATGGAAACGACAGGATTTTCTTTTGGGATACGACAATCACATTTCCGATCCACTAATCCTTCTTTACTGCATCCCCAACTCCCACTCATTAACGAATTCACACGGAAATTGCGTCGCTATGAAATACTATGTGTTCTAAGACATTTCCTTCTAAATCGAGTAACGTTTCTATGGAAACGACAGGATTTTCTTTGGGATACGACAATCACATTTCCGATCTACTAATCCTTCTTTACTGCATCCCCCACTCCCACTCATTAACGAATTCACACTGAAATTGCGTCGCTATGAAATACTATGTGTTCTAAGACATTTCCTTCTAAATCGAGTAACGTTTCTATGGAAACGACAGGATTTTCTTTGGGATACGACAATCACATTTCCGATCCACTAATCCTTCTTTACTGCATCCCCCACTCCCACTCATTAACGAATTCACACGAAAATTGCGTCGCTATGAAATACTATGTGTTCTAAGACATTTCCTTCTAAATCGAGTAACGTTTCTATGGAAACGACAGGATTTTCTTTTGGGATACGACAATCACATTTCCGATCCACTAATCCTTCTTTACTGCATCCCCAACTCCCACTCATTAACGAATACACACGGATATTGCGTCGCTATGAAATACTATGTGTTCTAAGACATTTCCTTCTAAATCGAGTAACGTTTCTATGGAAACGACAGGATTTTCTTTTGGGATACGAGAATCACATTTCCGATCCTCTAATCCTTCTTTACTGCATCCCCCACTCCCACTCATTAACGAATTCACACGGAAATTGCGTCGCTATGAAATACTATGTGTTCTAAGACATTTCCTTCTAAATCGAGTAACGTTTCTATGGAAACGACAGGATTTTCTTTTGGGATACGACAATCACATTTCCGATCCACTAATCCTTCTTTACTGCATCCCCCACTCCCACTCATTAACGAATTCACACGGAAATTGCGTCGCTATGAAATACCATGTGTTCTAAGACATTTTCTTCTAAATCGAGTAACGTTTCTATGGAAACGACAGGATTTTCTGTTGGTATACGACAATCACATTTCCGTTCCACTAATCCTTCCTTACTGCATCCGTCACTCCCACTCATTGACGAATTCACACGGAAATTGTGTCGCTATGAAATACTATGTGTTAAAAGACATTTCCTTCTAAATCGAGTAACGTTTCTATGGAAAGACAGGATTTTCTTTTGGGATGCGACAATCACATTTACGATCTACTAATCCTTCTTTACTGCATCCCCCACTCCCACTCATTAACGAATTCACACGGAAATTGCGTCGCTATGAAATACTATGTGTTCTAAGACATTTCCTCTAAATCGAGTAACGTTTCTATGGAAACGACAGGATTTTCTTTGGGATACGACAATCACATTTCCGATCCACTAATCCTTCTTTACTGCATCCCCCACTCCCACTCATTAACGAATTCACACGGAAATTGCGTCGCTATGAAATACTATGTGTTCTAAGACATTTCCTTCTAAATCGAGTAACGTTTCTATGGAAACGACAGGATTTTCTTTTGGGATACGACAATCACATTTCCGATCCACTAACCCTTCTTTACTGCATCCCCAACTCCCACTCATTAACGAATTCACACGGAAAATGCGTCGCTATGAAATACTATGTGTTCTAAGACATTTCCTTCTAAATCGAGTAACGTTTCTATGGAAACGACAGGATTTTCTTTTGGGATACGAGAATCACATTTCCGATCTGCTAATCCTTCTTTACTGCATCCCCCACTCCCACTCATTAACGAATTCACACGGAAATTGCGTCGCTATGAAATACTATGTGTTCTAAGACATTTTCTTCTAAATCGAGTAACGTTTCTATGGAAACGACAGGATTTTCTTTTGGGATACGACAATCACATTTCCGATCAACTAATCCTTCTTTACTGCATCCCCCACTCCCACTCATTAACGAATTCACACGGAAATTGCGTCGCTATGAAATACCATGTGTTCTAACACATTTTCTTCTAAATCGAGTAACGTTTCTATGGAAACGACATGATTTTCTTTTGGGATACGACAATCACATTTCCGATCCACTAATCCATCTTTACTGCATCCCCCACTCCCACTCATTAACGAATTCACACGGAAATTGCGTCGCTATGAAATACTATGTGTTCTAAGACATTTCCTTCTAAATCGAGTAACGTTTCTATGGAAACGACATGATTTTCTTTTGGGATACGACAATCACATTTCCGATCCACTAATCCTTCTTTACTGCATCCCCCACTCCCACTCATTAACGAATTCGCACGGTAATTGCGTCGCTATGAAATACTATGTGTTCTAAGACATTTCCTTCTAAATCGAGTAACGTTTCTATGGAAACGATAGGAATTTCTTTTGGGATACGACAATCTCATTTCCGATCCACTAATCCTTCTTTACTGCATCCCTCACTCCCACTCACTGACGAATTCACACGGATATTGCGTCGCTATGAAATACTATGTGTTCTAAGACATTTCCTTCTAAATCGAGTAACGTTTCTATGGAAACGATAGGAATTTCTTTTGGGATACGACAATCTCATTTCCGATCCACTAATCCTTCTTTACTCCACCCTCACTCCCTCTCATTGACGAATTCCCACAGAAATTGCGTCGCTAAGAAATACTATGTGTTCTATGACATGTCCTTCTAAATCGAGTAATGTTTCTATGGAAACGACAGGATTTTCTGTTGGGATACGACAATCACATTTCCGATCCACTAATCCTTCTTTACTGCGTCCCTCACTCCCACTCATTGACGAATTCACACGGAAATTGCGTCGCTATGAAATACTATGTGTTCTAAGACATTTCCTTCTAAATCAAGTAACGTTTCTGTGGAAACGACAGGCTTTTCTTTGGGATACGACAATCTCATTTCCGATCCACTAATCCTTCTTTACTGCACCCTCACTCCCACTCATTGACGAATTCACACGGAAATTGCGTCGGTATGAAATACTATGTGTTCTACAACATTTCCTTCTAAATCGAGTAACGTTTCTATGGAAACAACAGGATTTTCTATTGGGACAGGACAATCACATTTCCGATCCTCTAATCCTTCTTTACTGCATCCCCCACTCCCACTCATTAACGAATTCACACGGAAATTGCGTCGCTATGAAATACTATGTGTTCTAAGACATTTCCTTCTAAATCGAGTAACGTTTCTATGGAAACGACAGGATTTTCTTTTGGGATACGACAATCACATTTCCGATCCACTAATCCTTCTTTACTGCATGCCCCACTCCCACTCATTAACGAATTCACACGGAAATTGTTTCGCTATAAAATACTATGTGTTCTAAGACATTTCCTTCTAAATCGAGTAACGTTTCTATGGAAACGACAGGATTTTCTTTTGGGATACGACAATCACATTTCCGATCCACTAATCCTTCTTTACTGCATCCCCCACTCCCACTCATTAACGAATTCACACGGAAATTGCGTCGCTATGAAATACTATGTGTTCTAAGACATTTCCTTCTAAATCGAGTAACGTTTCTATGGAAACGACAGGATTTTCTGTTGGGATACGACAATCACATTTCCGATCCACTAATGCTTCTTTACTGCATCCCCCACTCCCACTCATTAACGAATTCACACGGAAATTGCGTCGCTATGAAATACTATGTGTTCTAAGACATTTCCTTCTAAATCGAGTAACGTTTCTATGGAAACGACAGGATTTTCTTTTGGGATACGGCAATCACATTTCCGATCCTCTAATCCTTCTTTACTGCATCCCCCAATCCCACTCATTAACGAATTCACACGGAAATTGCGTCGCTATGAAATACTATGTGTTCTAAGACATTTCCTTCTATATCGAGTAACGCTTCTATGGAAACGACAGGATTTTCTGTTGGGATATGACAATCACATTTCCGATCCACTAATCCTTCATTACTGCATCCCTCTCTCCCACTCATTGACGAATTCACACGGAAATTGCGTCGCTATGAAATACTATGTGTTCTAAGACATTTCCTTCTAAATCGAGTAACGTTTCTATGGAAACGACAGGATTTTCTTTTGGGATACGACAATCACATTTCCGATCCACTAATCCTTCTTTACTGCATCCCCCACTGCCACTCATTAACGAATTCACACGGAAATTGCGTCGCTATGAAATACTATGTGTTCTAAGACATTTCTTTCTAAATCGAGTAACGTTTCTATGGAAACGACAGGATTTTCTTTTGGGATACGACAATCACATTTCCGATCCACTAATCCTTCTTTACTGCATTCCCCACTCCCACTCATTAACGAATTCACACGGAAATTGCGTCGCTATGAAATACTATGTGTTCTAAGACATTTCCTTCTAAATCGAGTAACGTTTCTGTGGAAACGACAGGATTTTCTGCTGGGATACGACAATCACATTTCCGATCCACTAATCCTTCTTTACTGCATCCCCCACTCCCACTCATTAACGAATTCACACGGAAATTGCGTCGCTATGAAATACTTTGTGTTCTAAGACATTTCCTTCTAAATCGAGTAACATTTCTATGGAAACGACAGGATTTTCTTTTGGGATACGACAATCACATTTCCGATCCACTAATCCTTCTTTACTGCATCCCCCACTCCCACTCATTAACGAATTCACATGGAAATTGCGTCGCTATGAAATACTATGTGTTCTAAGACAGTTACATCTAAATCGAGTAACGTTTCTATGGAAACGACAGGATTTCCTTTTGGGATACGACAATCACATTTCCGATCCACTAATCCTTCTTTACTGCATCCCCCACTCCCACTCATTAACGAATTCACACGGAAATTGCGTCGCTATGAAATACTATGTGTTCTAAGACATTTCCTTCTAAATCGAGTAACATTTCTATGGAAACGACAGGATTTGCTTTTGGGATACGGCAATCACATTTCCGATCCACTAATCCTCCTTTACTGCATCCCCCACTCCCACTCATTAACGAATTCACACGGAAATTGCGTCGCTATGAAATACTATGTGTTCTAAGACATTTCTTTCCAAATCGAGTAACGTTTCTATCGAAACGACAGGATTTTCTTTTGGGATACGACAATCACATTTCCGATCCACTAATCCTTCTTTACTGCATCCCCCACTCCCACTCATTAACGAATTCACACGGAAATTGCGTCGCTATGAAATACTATGTGTTCTAAGACATTTCCTTCTAAATCGAGTAACGTTTCTATGGAAACGACAGGACTCTCGTTTGGGATACGACAATCACATTTCCGATCCACTAATCCTTCTTTACTGCATCCCCCACTCCCACTCATTAACGAATTCACACGGAAATTGCGTCGCTATGAAATACTATGTGTTCTAAGACATTTCCTTCTAAATCGAGTAACGTTTCTATGGAAACGACAGGATTTTCTTTTGGGATACGACAATCACATTTCCGATCCACTAATCCTTCTTTACTGCATCCCCCACTCCCACTCATTAAAGAATTCACACGGAAATTGCGTCGCTATGAAATACTATGTGTTCTAAGACATTTCCTTCTAAATCGAGTAACGTTTCTACGGAAACGACAGGATTTTCTTTTGGGATACGACAATCTCATTTCCGATCCACTAATCCTTCTTTACTGCACCCTCACTCCCACTCGTTGACGAATTCACACGGAAATTGCGTCGCTATGAAATATTATGTGTTCTAAGACATTTCCATCTAAATCGAGTAACGTTTCTATGGAAATGACAGGATTTTCTTTTGGGATACGACAATCACATTTCCGAACCACTAATCCTTCTTTACTGCATCCCTCACTCCCACTCACTGACGAATTCACACGGATATTACGACGCTATGAAATACTATGTGTTCTAAGACATTTCCTTCTAAATCGAGTAACGTTTCTATGGAAACGATAGGAATTTCTTTTGGGATACGACAATCTCATTTCCGATCCACTAATCCTTCTTTACTGCACCCTCACTCCCTCTCATTGACGAATTCCCACGGAAATTGCGTCGCTATGAAATACTATGTGTTCTATGACATGTCCTTCTAAATCGAGTAACGTTTCTATCGAAACGACAGGATTTTCTGTTGGGACACGACAATCACATTTCCGATCCACTAATCCTTCTTTACTGCGTCCCTCACTCCCACTCATTGACGAATTCACACGGAAATTGCGTCGCTATGAAATACTATGTGTTCTAAGACATTTCCTTCTAAATAAAGTAACGTTTCTGTGGAAACGACAGGTTTTTCTTTGGGATACGACAATCTCATTTCCGATCCACTAATCCTTCTATACTGCACCCTCACTCCCACTCATTGACGAATTCACACGGAAATTGCGTCGCTATGAAATACAATGTGTTCTAAGACATTTCCTTCCAAATCGAGTAACGTTTCTATGGAAACGACAAGATTTTCTGTTGGGATATGACAATCACATTTCCGATCCACTAATCCTTCTTTACTGCATCCCTCACTCCCACTCATTGACGAATTCACACGGAAATTGCGTCGCTATGAAATACTATGAGTTCTAAGACATTTCCTTCTAAATCGAGTTACGTTTCTATGGAAACGACAAGATTTTCTTTTGGGATACGACAATCTCATTTCCGATCCACTAATCCTTCTTTACTGCATCCCCCACTCCCACTCATTAACGAATTCACACGGAAATTGCGTCGCTATGAAATACTATGTGTTCTAAGACATTTCCTTCTAAATCGAGTAACGTTTCTATGGAAACGACAGAATTTTCTTTTGGGATACGACAATCACATTTCCGATCCACTAATCCTTCTTTACTGCATCCCCCACTCCCACTCATTAACGAATTCAAACGGAAATTGCGTCGCTATGAAATACTATGTGTTCTAAGACATTTCCTTCTAAATCGAGTAACATTAATATGGAAACGACAGGATTTTCTTTTGCGATACGACAATCACATTTCTGATCCACTAATCCTTCTTTACTGCATCCCCCACTCCCACTCATTAACGAACTCACACGGAAATTGCGTCGCTATGAAATACTATGTGTTCTAAGACATTTCCTTCTAAATCGAGTAACGTTTCTATGGAAACGACAGGATTTTCTTTTGTGATACGACAATCACATTTCCGATCCACTAATCCTACTTTACTGCATCCCCCACTCCCACTCATTAACGAATTCACACGAAAATTGCGTCGCTATGAAATACTATGTGTTCTAAGACATGTCCTTCTAAATCGAGTAACGTTTCTATGGAAACGACAGGATTTTCTTTTGGGATACGACAATCACATTTCCGATCCACTAATCCTTCTTTACTGCACCCTCACTCCCACTCATTGACGAATTCACACGGAAATTGCGTCGCTATGAAATACTATGTGTTCTACAACATTTCCTTCTAAATCGAGTAACGTTTCTATGGAAACGACAGGATTTTCTGTTAGGATACGACAATCACATTTCCGTTCCACTAATCCTTCATTACTGCATCCCTCACTCCCACTCATTGACGAATTCACACGGAAATTGTGTCGCTATTAAATACTATGTGTTCAAAGACATTTCCTTCTAAATCGAGTAACGTTTCTATGGAAACGACAGGATTTTCTTTTGGGATACGACAATCACATTTCCGATCCACTAATCCTTCTTTACTGCATCCCTCACTCCCACTCATTGACGAATTCACACGGAAATTGTGTCGCTATTAAATACTATGTGTTCAAAGACATTTCCTTCTAAATCGAGTAACGTTTCTATGGAAACGACAGGATTTTCTTTTGGGATACGACAATCACATTTCCGATCCACTAATCCTTCTTTACTGCATCCCCCACTCCCACTCATTAACGAATTCACACGAAAATTGCGTCGCTATGAAATACTATGTGTTCTAAGACATGTCCTTCTAAATCGAGTAACGTTTCTATGGAAACGACAGGATTTTCTTTTGGGATACGACAATCACATTTCCGATCCACTAATCCTTCTTTACTGCACCCTCACTCCCACTCATTGACGAATTCACACGGAAATTGCGTCGCTATGAAATACTATGTGTTCTACAACATTTCCTTCTAAATCGAGTAACGTTTCTATGGAAACGACAGGATTTTCTTTTGTGATACGACAATCACATTTCCGACCCACTAATCCTACTTTACTGCATCCCCCACTCCCACTCATTAACGAATTCACACGAAAATTGCGTCGCTATGAAATACTATGTGTTCTAAGGCATGTCCTTATAAATCGAGTAACGTTTCTATGGAAACGACAGGATTTTCTTTTGGGATACGACAATCACATTTCCGATCCACTAATCCTTCTTTACTGCACCCTCACTCCCACTCATTGACGAATTCACACGGAAATTGCGTCGCTATGAAATACTATGTGTTCTACAACATTTCCTTCTAAATCGAGTAACGTTTCTATGGAAACGACAGGATTTTCTGTTAGGATACGACAATCACATTTCCGTTCCACTAATCCTTCATTACTGCATCCCTCACTCCCACTCATTGACGAATTCACACGGAAATTGTGTCGCTATCAAATACTATGTGTTCAAAGACATTTCCTTCTAAATCGAGTAACGTTTCTATGGAAACGACAGGATTTTCTTTTGGGATACGACAATCACATTTCCGATCCACTAATCCTTCTTTACTGCATCCCCCACTCCCACTCATTAACGAATTCACACGGAAATTGCGTCGCTATGAAATACTATGTGTTCTAAGACATTTCCTACTAAATCGAGTAACGTTTCTATGGAAACGACAGGATTTTCTTTTGGGGTACGACAATCACATTTCCGATCCACTAATCCTTCTTTACTGCATCCCCCACTCCCACTCATTAACGAATTCACACGGAAATTTCGTCGCTATGAAATACTATGTGTTCTAAGACAGTTACATCTAAATCGAGTAACGTTTCTATGGAAACGACAGGATTTTCTTTTGGGATACGACAATCACGTTTCCGATCCACTAATCCTTCTTTACTGCATCCCCCACTCCCACTCATTAACGAATTCACACGGAAATTGCGTCGCTATGAAATACTATGTGTTCTAAGACATTTCCTTCTAAATCGAGTAACGTTTCTATGGAAACGACAGGATTTTCTTTTGGGATACGACAATCACATTTCCGATCCACTAATCCTCCTTTACTGCATCCCCCACTCCCACTCATTAACGAATTCACACGCAAATTGCGTCGCTATGAAATACTATGTGTTCTAAGACATTTCTTTCCAAATCGAGTAACGTTTCTATCGAAACGACAGGATTTTCTTTTGGGATACGACAATCACATTTCCGATCCACTAATCCTTCTTCACTGCATCCCCCACTCCCACTCATTAACGAATTCACACGGAAATTGCGTCGCTATGAAATACTATGTGTTCTAAGACATTTCCTTCTAAATCGAGTAACGTTTCTATGGAAACGACAGGGTTCTCGTTTGGGATACGACAATCACATTTCCGATCAACTAATCCTTCTTTATTGCATCCCCCACTCCCACTCATTAACGAATTCACACGGAAATTGCGTCGCTATGAAATACTATGTGTTCTAAGACATTTCCTTCGAAATCGAGTAACGTTTCTATGGAAACGACAGGATTTTCTTTTGGGATACGACAATCACATTTCCGATCCACTAATCCTTCTTTACTGCATCCCCCACTCCCACTCATTAAAGAATTCACACGGAAATTGCGTCGCTATGAAATACTATGTGTTCTAAGACATTTCCTTCTAAATCGAGTAACGTTTCTACGGAAACGACAGGATTTTCTTTTGGGATACGACAATCTCATTTCCGATCCACTAATCCTTCTTTACTGCACCCTCACTCCCACTCGTTGACGAATTCACACGGATATTGCGTCGCTATGAAATATTATGTGTTCTAAGACATTTCCATCTAAATCGAGTAACGTTTCTATGGAAACGACAGGATTTTCTTTTGGGATACGACAATCACATTTCCGAACCACTAATCCTTCTTTATTGCATCCCTCACTCCCACTCACTGACGAATTCACACGGATATTGCGTCGCTATGAAATACTATGTGTTCTAAGACATTTCCTTCTAAATCGAGTAACGTTTCTATGGAAACGATAGGAATTTCTTTTGGGATACGACAATCTCATTTCCGATCCACTAATCCTTCTTTACTGCACCCTCAATCCCTCTCATTGACAAATTCCCACGGAAATTGCGTCGCTATGAAATACTATGTGTTCTATGACATGTCCTTCTAAATCGAGTAACGTTTCTATGGAAACGACAGGATTTTCTGTTGGGATACGACAATCACATTTTCGATCCACTAATCCTTCTTTACTGCGTCCCTCACTCCCACTCATTGACGAATTCACACGGAAATTGCGTCGCTATGAAATACTATGTGTTCTACAACATGTCCTTCTAAATCGAGTAACGTTTCTATGGAAACGACAGGATTTTCTTTTGGGATACGACAATCACATTTCCGATCCACTAATCCTTCTTTACTGCATCCCCCACTCCCACTCATTAACGAATTCACACGGAAATTGCGTCGCTATGAAATACTATGTGTTCTAAGACATTTCCTTCTAAATCGAGTATCGTTTCTATGGAAACGACAGGATTTTCTTTTGGGATACGACAATCACATTTGCCGATCCACTAATCCTTCTTTACTGCATCCCCCACTCCCACTCATTAACGAATTCACACGGAAATTGCGTCGCTATGAAATACTATGTGTTCTAAGACATTTCCTTCTAAATCGAGTAACGTTTCTATGGAAACGACAGGATTTTCTTTTGGGATACGACAATCACATTTCCGATCCACTAATCCCTCTTTACTGCAACCCCCACTCCCACTCATTAACGAATTCACACGGAAATTGCGTCGCTATGAAATACTATGTGTTCTAAGACATTTCCTTCTATATCGAGTAACGTTTCTATGGAAACGACAGGATTTTCTTTTGGGATACGACAATCACATTTCCGATCCACTAATCCTTCTTTACTGCATCCCCCACTCCCACTCATTAACGAATTCACACGGAAATTCCGTCGCTATGAAATACTATGTGTTCTAAGACATTTCCTTCTAAATCGAGTAACGTTTCTATGGAAACGACTGGATTTTCTGTTGGGATACGACAATCACATTTCCGATCCACTAATGCTTCTTTACTGCATCCCCCACTCCCACGCATTAACGAATTCACACGGAAATTGCGTCGCTATGAAATACTATGTGTTCTAAGACATTTCCTTCTAAATCAAGTAACGTTTCTATGGAAACGACAGGATTTTCTTTTGGGATACGACAATCACATTTCCGATCCTCTAATCCTTCTTTACTGCATCCCCCAATCCCACTCATTAACGAATTCACACGGAAATTGCGTCGCTATGAAATACTATGTGTTCTAAGACATTTCCTTCTATATCGAGTAACGTTTCTATGGAAACGACAGGATTTTCTGTTGGGATATGACAATCACATTTCCGATCCACTAATCCTTCTTTACTGCATCCCTCACTCCCACTCATTGACGAATTCACACGGAAATTGCGTCGCTATGAAATACTATGTGTTCTAAGACATTTCCTTCTAAATCGAGTAACGTTTCTATGGAAACGACAGGATTTTCTTTTGGGATACGACAATCACATTTCCGATCCACTAATCCTTCTTTACTGCATCCCCCACTGCCACTCATTAACGAATTCACACGGAAATTGCGTCGCTATGAAACACTATGAGTTCTAAGACATTTCTTTCTAAATCGAGTAACGTTTCTATGGAAACGACAGGATTTTCTTTTGGGATACGACAATCACATTTCCGATCCACTAATCCTTCTTTACTGCATTCCCCACTCCCACTCATTAACGAATTCACACGGAAATTGCGTCGCTATGAAATACTATGTGTTCTAAGACATTTCCTTCTAAATCGAGTAACGTTTCTGTGGAAACGACAGGATTTTCTTCTGGGATACGACAATCACATTTCCGATCCACTAATCCTTCTTTACTGCATCCCCCACTCCCACTCATTAACGAATTCACACGGAAATTGCGTCGCTATGAAATACTTTGTGTTCTAAGACATTTCCTTCTAAATCGAGTAACATTTCTATGGAAACGACAGGATTTTCTTTTGGGATACGACAATCACATTTCCGATCCACTAATCCTTCTTTACTGCATCCCCCACTCCCACTCATTAACGAATTCACACGGAAATTGCGTCGCTATGATATACTATGTGTTCTAAGACATTTCCTTCTAAATCGAGTAACGTTTCTATGGAAACGACAGGATTTTCTTTTGTGATACGACAATCACATTTCCGATCCACTAATCCTACTTTACTGCATCCCCCACTCCCACTCATTAACGAATTCACACGGAAATTGCGGCGCTATGAAATACTATGTGTTCTAAGACATGTCCTTCTAAATCGAGTAACGTTTCTATGGAAACGACAGGATTTTCTTTTGGGATACGACAATCACATTTCCGATCCACTAATCCTTCTTTACTGCACCCTCACTCCAACTCATTGACGAATTCACACGGAAATTGCGTCGCTATGAAATACTATGTGTTCTACAACATTTCCTTCTAAATCGAGTAACGTTTCTATGGAAACGGCAGGATTTTCTGTTAGGATACGACAATCACATTTCCGTTCCACTAATCCTTCATTACTGCATCCCTCACTCCCACTCATTGACGAATTCACACGGAAATTGTGTCGCTATTAAATACTATGTGTTCAAAGACATTTCCTTCTAAATCGAGTAACGTTTCTATGGAAACGACAGGATTTTCTTTTGGGATACGACAATCACATTTCCGATCCACTAATCCTTCTTTACTGCATCCCCCACTCCCACTCATTAACGAATTCACACGGAAATTGCGTCGCTATGAAATACTATGTGTTCTAAGACATTTCCTACTAAATCGAGTAACGTTTCTATGGAAACGACAGGATTTTCTTTTGGGGTACGACAATCACATTTCCGATCCACTAATCCTTCTTCACTGCATCCCCCACCCCCACTCATTAACGAATTCACACGGAAATTGCGTCGCTATGAAATACTATGTGTTCTAAGACATTTCCTTCTAAATCGAGTAACGTTTCCATGGAAACGACAGGATTTTCTGTTGGGATACGACAATCACATTTCCGATCCTCTAATCCTTCTTTACTGCATCCCCCACTCCCACTCATTAACGAATTCACACGGAAATTGCGTCGCTATGAAATACTATGTGTTCTAAGACAGTTACATCTAAATCGAGTAACGTTTCTATGGAAACGACAGGATTTTCTGTCGGGATACGACAATCACATTTCCGATCCACTAATCCTTCTTTACTGCGTCCCTCACTCCCACTCATTGACGAATTCACACGGAAATTGCGTCGCTATGAAATACTATGTGTTCTAAGACATTTCCTTCCAAATCGAGTAACGTTTCTATGGAAACGACAAGATTTTCTGTTGGGATATGACAATCACATTTCCGATCCACTAATCCTTCTTTACTGCATCCCTCACTCCCACTCATTGACGAATTCACACGGAAATTGCGTCGCTATGAAATACTATGAGTTCTAAGACATTTCCTTCTAAATCGAGTTACGTTTCTATGGAAACGACAGGATTTTCTGTTGGGATACGACAATCACATTTTCGATCCACTAATCCTTCTTTACTGCGTCCCTCACTCCCACTCATTGACGAATTCACACGGAAATTGCGTCGCTATGAAATACTATGTGTTCTATGACATGTCCTTCTAAATCGAGTAACGTTTCTATGGAAACGACAGGATTTTCTGTTGGGATACGACAATCACATTTTCGATCCACTAATCCTTCTTTACTGCGTCCCTCACTCCCACTCATTGACGAATTCACACGGAAATTGCGTCGCTATGAAATACTATGTGTTCTACAACATGTCCTTCTAAATCGAGTAACGTTTCTATGGAAACGACAGGATTTTCTTTTGGGATACGACAATCACATTTCCGATCCACTAATCCTTCTTTACTGCATCCCCCACTCCCACTCATTAACGAATTCACACGGAAATTGCGTCGCTATGAAATACTATGTGTTCTAAGACATTTCCTTCTAAATCGAGTATCGTTTCTATGGAAACGACAGGATTTTCTTTTGGGATACGACAATCACATTTGCCGATCCACTAATCCTTCTTTACTGCATCCCCCACTCCTACTCATTAACGAATTCACACGGAAATTGCGTCGCTCTGAAATACTATGTGTTCTAAGACATTTCCTTCTAAATCGAGTAACGTTTCTATGGAAACGACAGGATTTTCTTTTGGGATACGACAATCACATTTCCGATCCACTAATCCCTCTTTACTGCAACCCCCACTCCCACTCATTAACGAATTCACACGGAAATTGCGTCGCTATGAAATACTATGTGTTCTAAGACATTTCCTTCTATATCGAGTAACGTTTCTATGGAAACGACAGGATTTTCTTTTGGGATACGACAATCACATTTCCGATCCACTAATCCTTCTTTACTGCATCCCCCACTCCCACTCATTAACGAATTCACACGGAAATTCCGTCGCTATGAAATACTATGTGTTCTAAGACATTTCCTTCTAAATCGAGTAACGTTTCTATGGAAACGACAGGATTTTCTGTTGGGATACGACAATCACATTTCCGATCCACTAATGCTTCTTTACTGCATCCCCCACTCCCACGCATTAACGAATTCACACGGAAATTGCGTCGCTATGAAATACTATGTGTTCTAAGACATTTCCTTCTAAATCGAGTAACGTTTCTATGGAAACGACAGGATTTTCTTTTGGGATACGACAATCACATTTCCGATCCGCTAATCCTTCTTTACTGCATCCCCCAATCCCACTCATTAACGAATTCACACGGAAATTGCGTCGCTATGAAATACTATGTGTTCTAAGACATTTCCTTCTATATCGAGTAACGTTTCTATGGAAACGACAGGATTTTCTGTTGGGATATGACAATCACATTTCCGATCCACTAATCCTTCTTTACTGCATCCCTCACTCCCACTCATTGACGAATTCACACGGAAATTGCGTCGCTATGAAATACTATGTGTTCTAAGACATTTCCTTCTAAATCGAGTAACGTTTCTATGGAAACGACAGGATTTTCTTTTGGGATACGACAATCACATTTCCGATCCACTAATCCTTCTTTACTGCATCCCCCACTGCCACTCATTAACGAATTCACACGGAAATTGCGTCGCTAGGAAACACTATGTGTTCTAAGACATTTCTTTCTAAATCGAGTAACGTTTCTATGGAAACGACAGGATTTTCTTTTGGGATACGACAATCACATTTCCGATCCACTAATCCTTCTTTACTGCATTTCCCACTCCCACTCATTAACGAATTCACACGGAAATTGCGTCGCTATGAAATACTATGTGTTCTAAGACATTTCCTTCTAAATCGAGTAACGTTTCTGTGGAAACGACAGGATTTTCTTCTGGGATACGACAATCACATTTCCGATCCACTAATCCTTCTTTACTGCATCCCCCACTCCCACTCATTAACGAATTCACACGGAAATTGCGTCGCTATGAAATACTTTGTGTTCTAAGACATTTCCTTCTAAATCGAGTAACATTTCTATGGAAACGACAGGATTTTCTTTTGGGATACGACAATCACATTTCCGATCCACTAATCCTTCTTTACTGCATCCCCCACTCCCACTCATTAACGAATTCACACGGAAATTGCGTCGCTATGATATACTATGTGTTCTAAGACATTTCCTTCTAAATCGAGTAACGTTTCTATGGAAACGACAGGATTTTCTTTTGTCATACGACAATCACATTTCCGATCCACTAATCCTACTTTACTGCATCCCCCACTCCCACTCATTAACGAATTCACACGGAAATTGCGGCGCTATGAAATACTATGTGTTCTAAGACATGTCCTTCTAAATCGAGTAACGTTTCTATGGAAACGACAGGATTTTCTTTTGGGATACGACAATCACATTTCCGATCCACTAATCCTTCTTTACTGCACCCTCACTCCCACTCATTGACGAATTCACACGGAAATTGCGTCGCTATGAAATACTATGTGTTCTACAACATTTCCTTCTAAATCGAGTAACGTTTCTATGGAAACGGCAGGATTTTCTGTTAGGATACGACAATCACATTTCCGTTCCACTAATCCTTCATTACTGCATCCCTCACTCCCACTCATTGACGAATTCACACGGAAATTGTGTCGCTATTAAATACTATGTGTTCAAAGACATTTCCTTCTAAATCGAGTAACGTTTCTATGGAAACGACAGGATTTGCTTTTGGGATACGACAATCACATTTCCGATCCACTAATCCTTCTTTACTGCATCCCCCACTCCCACTCATTAACGAATTCACACGGAAATTGCGTCGCTATGAAATACTATGTGTTCTAAGACATTTCCTACTAAATCGAGTAACGTTTCTATGGAAACGACAGGATTTTCTTTTGGGGTACGACAATCACATTTCCGATCCACTAATCCTTCTTCACTGCATCCCCCACCCCCACTCATTAACGAATTCACACGGAAATTGCGTCGCTATGAAATACTATGTGTTCTAAGACATTTCCTTCTAAATCGAGTAACGTTTCCATGGAAACGACAGGATTTTCTGTTGGGATACGACAATCACATTTCCGATCCACTAATCCTTCTTTACTGCATCCCCCACTCCCACTCATTAACGAATTCACACGGAAATTGCGTCGCTATGAAATACTATGTGTTCTAAGACAGTTACATCTAAATCGAGTAACGTTTCTATGGAAACGACAGGATTTTCTGTCGGGATACGACAATCACATTTCCGATCCACTAATCCTTCTTTACTGCGTCCCTCACTCCCACTCATTGACGACTTCACACGGAAATTGCGTCGCTATGAAATACTATGTGTTCTAAGACATTTCCTTCCAAATCGAGTAACGTTTCTATGGAAACGACAAGATTTTCTGTTGGGATATGACAATCACATTTCCGATCCACTAATCCTTCTTTACTGCATCCCTCACTCCCACTCATTGACGAATTCACACGGAAATTGCGTCGCTATGAAATACTATGAGTTCTAAGACATTTCCTTCTAAATCGAGTTACGTTTCTATGGAAACGACAAGATTTTCTTTTGGGATACGACAATCTCATTTCCGATCCACTAATCCTTCTTTACTGCATCCCCCACTCCGACTCATTAACGAATTCACACGGAAATTGCGTCGCTATGAAATACTATGTGTTCTAAGACATTTCCTTCTAAATCGAGTAACGTTTCTATGGAAACGACAGAATTTTCTTTTGGGATACGACAATCACATTTCCGATCCACTAATCCTTCTTTACTGCATCCCCCACTCCCACTCATTAACGAATTCACACGGAAATTGCGTCGCTATGAAATACTATGTGTTCTAAGACATTTCCTTCTAAATCGAGTAACATTTCTATGGAAACGACAGGATTTTCTTTTGGGATACGACAATCACATTTCTGATCCACTAATCCCTCTTTACTGCATCCCCCACTCCCACTCATTAACGAATTCACACGGAAATTGCGTCGCTATGAAATACTATGTGTTCTAAGACATTTCCTTCTAAATCGAGTAACGTTTCTATGGAAACGACAGGATTTTCTTTTGTGATACGACAATCACATTTCCGATAAACTAATCCTACTTTACTGCATCCCTCACTCCCACTCATTAACGAATTCACACGGAAATTGCGTCGCTATGAAATACTATGTGTTCTAAGACATGTCCTTCTAAATCGAGTAACGTTTCTATGGAAACGACAGGATTTTCTTTTGGGATACGACAATCACATTTCCGATCCACTAATCCTTCTTTACTGCACCCTCTCTCCCACTCATTAATGAATTCACACGGAAATTGCGTCGCTATGAAATACTATGTGTTCTAAGACATTTCCTTCTAAATCGAGTAACGTTTCTATGGAAACGACAGGATTTTCTGTTGGGATATGACAATCACATTTCCGATCCACTAATCCTTCTTTACTGCATCCCTCACTCCCACTCATTAACGAATTCACACGGAAATTGCGTCGCTATGAAATACTATGTGTTCTAAGACATTTCCTTCTAAATCGAGTAACGTTTCTATGAAAACGACAGGATTTTCTTTTGGGATACGACAATCACATTTCCGATCCACTAATCCTTCTTTACTGCATCCCCCACTGCCACTCATTAACGAATTCACACGGAAATTGCGTCGCTATGAAACACTATGTGTTCTAAGACATTTCTTTCTAAATCGAGTAATGTTTCTATGGAAACGACAGGATTTTCTTTTGGGATACGACAATCACATTTCCGATCCACTAATCCTTCTTTACTGCATTCCCCACTCCCACTCATTAACGAATTCACACGGAAATTGCGTCGCTATGAAATACTATGTGTTCTAAGACATTTCCTTCTATATCGAGTAACGTTTCTATGGAAACGACAGGATTTTCTGTTGGGATATGACAATCACATTTCCGATCCACTAATCCTTCTTTACTGCATCCCTCACTCCCACTCATTGACGAATTCACACGGAAATTGCGTCGCTATGAAATACTATGTGTTCTAAGACATTTCCTTCTAAATCGAGTAACGTTTCTATGAAAACGACAGGATTTTCTTTTGGGATACGACAATCACATTTCCGATCCACTAATCCTTCTTTACTGCATCCCCCACTGCCACTCATTAACGAATTCACACGGAAATTGCGTCGCTATGAAACACTATGTGTTCTAAGACATTTCTTTCTAAATCGAGTAATGTTTCTATGGAAACGACAGGATTTTCTTTTGGGATACGACAATCACATTTCCGATCCACTAATCCTTCTTTACTGCATTCCCCACTCCCACTCATTAACGAATTCACACGGAAATTGCGTCGCTATGAAATACTATGTGTTCTAAGACATTTCCTTCTAAATCGAGTAACGTTTCTGTGGAAACGACAGGATTTTCTTCTGGGATACGACAATCACATTTCCGATCCACTAATCCTTCTTTACTGCATCCCCCACTCCCACTCATTAACGAATTCACACGGAAATTGCGTCGCTATGAAATACTTTGTGTTCTAAGACATTCCCTTCTAAATCGAGTAACATTTCTATGGAAACGACAGGATTTTCTTTTGGGATACGACAATCACATTTCCGATCCACTAATCCTTCTTTACTGCATCCCCCACTCCCACTCATTAACGAATTCACACGGAAATTGCGTCGCTATGATATACTATGTGTTCTAAGACATTTCCTTCTAAATCGAGTAACGTTTCTATGGAAACGACAGGATTTTCTTTTGTGATACGACAATCACATTTCCGATCCACTAATCCTACTTTACTGCATCCCCCACTCCCACTCATTAACGAATTCACACGGAAATTGCGGCGCTATGAAATACTATATGTTCTAAGACATGTCCTTCTAAATCGAGTAACGTTTCTATGGAAACGACAGGATTTTCTTTTGGGATACGACAATCACATTTCCGATCCACTAATCCTTCTTTACTGCACCCTCACTCCCACTCATTGACGAATTCACACGGAAATTGCGTCGCTATAAAATACTATGTGTTCTACAACATTTCCTTCTAAATCGAGTAACGTTTCTATGGAAACGACAGGATTTTCTGTTAGGATACGACAATCACATTTCCGTTCCACTAATCCTTCATTACTGCATCCCTCACTCCCACTCATTGACGAATTCACACGGAAATTGTGTCGCTATTAAATACTATGTGTTCAAAGACATTTCCTTCTAAATCGAGTAACGTTTCTATGGAAACGACAGGATTTTCTTTTGGGATACGACAATCACATTTCCGATCCACTAATCCTTCTTTACTGCATTCCCCACTCCCACTCATTAACGAATTCACACGGAAATTGCGTCGCTATGAAATACTATGTGTTCTAAGACATTTCCTACTAAATCGAGTAACGTTTCTATGGAAACGACAAGATTTTCTGTTGGGATATGACAATCACATTTCCGATCCACTAATCCTTCTTTACTGCATCCCTCACTCCCACTCATTGACGAATTCACACGGAAATTGCGTCGCTATGAAATACTATGAGTTCTAAGACATTTCCTTCTAAATCGAGTTACGTTTCTATGGAAACGACAAGATTTTCTTTTGGGATACGACAATCTCATTTCCGATCCACTAATCCTTCTTTACGGCATCCCCCACTCCGACTCATTAACGAATTCACACGGAAATTACGTCGCTATGAAATACTATGTGTTCTAAGACATTTCCTTCTAAATCGAGTAACGTTTCTATGGAAACGACAGAATTTTCTTTTGGGATACGACAATCACATTTCCGATCCACTAATCCTTCTTTACTGCATCCCCCACTCCCACTCATTAACGAATTCACACGGAAATTGCGTCGCTATGAAATACTATGTGTTCTAAGACATTTCCTTCTAAATCGAGTAACATTTCTATGGAAACGACAGGATTTTCTTTTGGGATACGACAATCACATTTCTGATCCACTAATCCTTCTTTACTGCATCCCCCACTCCCACTCATTAACGAATTCACACGGAAATTGCGTCGCTATGAAATACTATGTGTTCTAAGACATTTCCTTCTAAATCGAGTAACGTCTCTATGGAAACGACAGGATTTTCTTTTGTGATACGACAATCACATTTCCGATAAACTAATCCTACTTTACTGCATCCCTCACTCCCACTCATTAACGAATTCACACGGAAATTGCGTCGCTATGAAATACTATGTGTTCTAAGACATGTCCTTCTAAATCGAGTAACGTTTCTATGGAAACGACAGGATTTTCTTTTGGGATACGACAATCACTTTTCCGATCCACTAATCCTTCTTTACTGCACCCTCTCTCCCACTCATTGACGAATTCACACGGAAATTGCGTCGCTATGAAATACTATGTGTTCTATAACATTTCCTTCTAAATCGAGTAACGTTTCTATGGAAACGACAGGATTTTCTGTTAGGATACGACAATCACATTTCCGTTCCACTTACCCTTCATTACTGCATCCCTCACTCCCACTCATTGACGAATTCACACGGAAATTGTGTCGCTATTAAATACTATGTGTTCAAAGACATTTCCTTCTAAATCGAGTAACGTTTCTATGGAAACGACAGGATTTTCTTTTGGGATACGACAATCACATTTCCGATCCACTAATCCTTCTTTAATGCATCCCCCACTCCCACTCATTAACGAATTCACACGGAAATTTCGTCGCTATGAAATACTATGTGTTCTAAGACATTTCCTACTAAATCGAGTAACGTTTCTATGGAAACGACAGGATTTTCTTTTGGGGTACGACAATCACATTTCCGATCCACTAATCCTTCTTTACTGCATCCCCCACTCCCACTCATTAACGAATTCACACGGAAATTGCGTCGCTATGAAATACTATGTGTTCTAAGACATTTCCTTCTAAATCGAGTAACGTTTCTATGGAAACGACAGGATTTTCTGTTGGGATACGACAATCACATTTCCGATCCACTAATCCTTCTTTACTGCATCCCCCACTCCCACTCATTAACGAAATCACACGGAAATTGCGTCGCTATGATATACTATGTGTTCTAAGACAGTTACATCTAAATCGAGTAACGTTTCTATGGAAACGACAGGATTTTCTTTTGGGATACGACAATCACATTTCCGATCCACTAATCCTTCTTTACTGCATCCCCCACTCCCACTCATTAACGAATTCACACGGAAATTGCGTCGCTATGAAATACTATGTGTTCTAAGACATTTCCTTCCAAATCGAGTAACGTTTCTATGGAAACGACAAGATTTTCTGTTGGGATATGACAATCACATTTCCGATCCACTAATCCTTCTTTACTGCATCCCTCACTCCCACTCATTGACGAATTCACACGGAAATTGCGTCGCTATGAAATACTATGAGTTCTAAGACATTTCCTTCTAAATCGAGTTACGTTTCTATGGAAACGACAAGATTTTCTTTTGGGATACGACAATCTCATTTCCGATCCACTAATCCTTCTTTACTGCATCCCCCACTCCCACTCATTAACGAATTCACACGGAAATTGCGTCGCTATGAAATACTATGTGTTCTAAGACATTTCCTTCTAAATCGAGTAACGTTTCTATGGAAACGACAGAATTTTCTTTTGGGATACGACAATCACATCTCCGATCCACTAATCCTTCTTTACTGCATCCCCCACTCCCACTCATTAACGAATTCACACGGAAATTGCGTCGCTATGAAATACTATGTGTTCTAAGACATTTCCTTCTAAATCGAGTAACATTTCTATGGAAACGACAGGATTTTCTGTTAGGATACGACAATCACATTTCCGTTCCACTAATCCTTCATTACTGCATCCCTCACTCCCACTCATTGACGAATTCACACGGAAATTGTGTCGCTATTAAATACTATGTGTTCAAAGACATTTCCTTCTAAATCGAGTAATGTTTCTATGGAAACGACAGGATTTTCTTTTGGGATACGACAATCACATTTCCGATCCACTAATCCTTCTTTACTGCATCCCCCACTCCCACTCATTAACGAATTCACACGGAAATTGCGTCGCTATGAAATACTATGTGTTCTAAGACATTTCCTACTAAATCGAGTAACGTTTCTATGGAAACGACAGGATTTTCTTTTGGGGTACGACAATCACATTTCCGATCCACTAATCCTTCTTTACTGCATCCCCCACTCCCACTCATTAACGAATTCACACGGAAATTGCGTCGCTATGAAATACTATGTGTTCTAAGACATTTCCTTCTAAATCGAGTAACGTTTCTATGGAAACGACAGGATTTTCTGTTGGGATACGACAATCACATTTCCGATCAACTAATCCTTCTTTACTGCATCCCCCACTCCCACTCATTAACGAATTCACACGGAAATTGCGTCGCTATGAAATACTATGTGTTCTAAGACAGTTACATCTAAATCGAGTAACGTTTCTATGGAAACGACAGGATTTTCTTTTGGGATACGACAATCACATTTCCGATCCACTAATCCTTCTTTACTGCATCCCCCACTCCCACTCATTAACGAATTCACACGGAAATTGCGTCGCTATGAAATACTATGTGTTCTAAGACATTTCCTTCTAAATCGAGAAACGTTTCTATGGAAACGACAGGATTTTCTTTTGGGATACGACAATCACATTTCCGATCCACTAATCCTCCTTTACTGCATCCCCCACTCCCACTCATTAACGAATTCACACGGAATTTGCGTCGCTATGAAATACTATGTGTTCTAAGACATTTCTTTCCAAATCGAGTAACGTTTCTATCGAAACGACAGGATTTTCTTTTGGGATACGACAAACACATTTCCGAGCCACTAATCCTTCTTTACTGCATCCCCCACTCCCACTCATTAACGAATTCACACGGAAATTGCGTCGCAATGAAATACTATGTGTTCTAAGACATTTCCTTCTAAATCGAGTAACGTTTCTATGGAAACGACAGGATTCTCGTTTGGGATACGACAATCACATTTCTGATCCACTAATCCTTCTTTACTGCATCCCCCACTCCCACTCATTAACGAATTCACACGGAAATTGCGTCGCTATGAAAAACTATGTGTTCTAAGACATTTCCTTCTAAATCGAGTAACGTTTCTATGGAAACGACAGGATTTTCTTTTGGGATGCGACAATCACAGTTCCGATCCACTAATCCTTCTTTACTGCATCCCCCACTCCCACTCATTAAAGAATTCACACGGAAATTGCGTCGCTATGAAATACTATGTGTTCTAAGACATATCCTTCTAAATCGAGTAACGTTTCTACGGAAACGACAGGATTTTCTTTTGGGATACGACAATCTCATTTCCGATCCACTAATCCTTCTTTACTGCACCCTCACTCCCACTCGTTGACGAATTCACACGGATATTGCGTCGCTATGAAATATTATGTGTTCTAAGACATTTCCATCTAAATCGAGTAACGTTTCTATGGAAACGACAGGATTTTCTTTTGGGATACGACAATCACATTTCCGAACCACTAATCCTTCTTTACTGCATCCCTCACTCCCACTCACTGACGAATTCACACGGATATTGCGTCGCTATGAAATACTATGTGTTCTAAGACATTTCCTTCTAAATCGAGTAACGTTTCTATGGAAACGATAGGAATTTCTTTTGGGATACGACAATCTCATTTCCGATCCACTAATCCTTCTTTACTGCACCCTCACTCCCTCTCATTGACGAATTCCCATGGAAATTGCGTCTCTATGAAATACTATGTGTTCTATGACATGTCCTTCTAAATCGAGTAACGTTTCTATGGAAACGACAGGATTTTCTGTTGGGATACGACAATCACATTTCCGATCCACTAATCCTTCTTTACTGCATCCCCCACTCCCACTCATTAACGAATTCACACGGAAATTGCGTCGCTATGAAATACTATGTGTTCTAAGACATTTCCTACTAAATCGAGTAACGTTTCTATGGAAACGACAGGATTTTCTTTTGGGGTACGACAATCACATTTCCGATCCACTAATCCTTCTTCACTGCATCCCCCACCCCCACTCATTAACGAATTCACACGGAAATTGCGTCGCTATGAAATACTATGTGTTCTAAGACATTTCCTTCTAAATCGAGTAACGTTTCCATGGAAACGACAGGATTTTCTGTTGGGATACGACAATCACATTTCCGATCCACTAATCCTTCTTTACTGCATCCCCCACTCCCACTCATTAACGAATTCACACGGAAATTGCGTCGCTATGAAATACTATGTGTTCTAAGACAGTTACATCTAAATCGAGTAACGTTTCTATGGAAACGACAGGATTTTCTGTCGGGATACGACAATCACATTTCCGATCCACTAATCCTTCTTTACTGCGTCCCTCACTCCCACTCATTGACGAATTCACACGGAAATTGCGTCGCTATGAAATACTATGTGTTCTAAGACATTTCCTTCCAAATCGAGTAACGTTTCTATGGAAACGACAAGATTTTCTGTTGGGATATGACAATCACATTTCCGATCCACTAATCCTTCTTTACTGCATCCCTCACTCCCACTCATTGACGAATTCACACGGAAATTGCGTCGCTATGAAATACTATGAGTTCTAAGACATTTCCTTCTAAATCGAGTTACGTTTCTATGGAAACGACAAGATTTTCTTTTGGGATACGACAATCTCATTTCCGATCCACTAATCCTTCTTTACTGCATCCCCCACTCCGACTCATTAACGAATTCACACGGAAATTGCGTCGCTATGAAATACTATGTGTTCTAAGACATTTCCTTCTAAATCGAGTAACGTTTCTATGGAAACGACAGAATTTTCTTTTGGGATACGACAATCACATTTCCGATCCACTAATCCTTCTTTACTGCATCCCCCACTCCCACTCATTAACGAATTCACACGGAAATTGCGTCGCTATGAAATACTATGTGTTCTAAGACATTTCCTTCTAAATCGAGTAACATTTCTATGGAAACGACAGGATTTTCTTTTGGGATACGACAATCACATTTCTGATCCACTAATCCCTCTTTACTGCATCCCCCACTCCCACTCATTAACGAATTCACACGGAAATTGCGTCGCTATGAAATACTATGTGTTCTAAGACATTTCCTTCTAAATCGAGTAACGTTTCTATGGAAACGACAGGATTTTCTTTTGTGATACGACAATCACATTTCCGATAAACTAATCCTACTTTACTGCATCCCTCACTCCCACTCATTAACGAATTCACACGGAAATTGCGTCGCTATGAAATACTATGTGTTCTAAGACATGTCCTGCTAAATCGAGTAACGTTTCTATGGAAACGACAGGATTTTCTTTTGGGATACGACAATCACATTTCCGATCCTCTAATCCTTCTTTACTGCATCCCCCAATCCCACTCATTAACGAATTCACACGGAAATTGCGTCGCTATGAAATACTTTGTGTTCTAAGACATTCCCTTCTAAATCGAGTAACGTTTCTATGAAAACGACAGGATTTTCTTTTGGGATACGACAATCACATTTCCGATCCACTAATCCTTCTTTACTGCATCCCCCACTGCCACTCATTAACGAATTCACACGGAAATTGCGTCGCTATGAAACACTATGTGTTCTAAGACATTTCTTTCTAAATCGAGTAATGTTTCTATGGAAACGACAGGATTTTCTTTTGGGATACGACAATCACATTTCCGATCCACTAATCCTTCTTTACTGCATTCCCCACTCCCACTCATTAACGAATTCACACGGAAATTGCGTCGCTATGAAATACTATGTGTTCTAAGACATTTCCTTCTAAATCGAGTAACGTGTCTGTGGAAACGACAGGATTTTCTTCTGGGATACGACAATCACATTTCCGATCCACTAATCCTTCTTTACTGCATCCCCCACTCCCACTCATTAACGAATTCACACGGAAATTGCGTCGCTATGAAATACTTTGTGTTCTAAGACATTCCCTTCTAAATCGAGTAACATTTCTATGGAAACGACAGGATTTTCTTTTGGGATACGACAATCACATTTCCGATCCACTAATCCTTCTTTACTGCATCCCCCACTCCCACTCATTAACGAATTCACACGGAAATTGCGTCGCTATGATATACTATGTGTTCTAAGACATTTCCTTCTAAATCGAGTAACGTTTCTATGGAAACGACAGGATTTTCTTTTGTGATACGACAATCACATTTCCGATCCACTAATCCTACTTTACTGCATCCCCCACTCCCACTCATTAACGAATTCACACGGAAATTACGTCGCTATGAAATACTATGTGTTCTAAGACATTTCCTTCTAAATCGAGTAACGTTTCTATGGAAACGACAGGATTTTCTTTTGGGGTACGACAATCACATTTCCGATCCACTAATCCTTCTTTACTGCACCCTCACTCCCACTCATTGACGAATTCACACGGAAATTGCGTCGCTATGAAATACTATGTGTTCTACAACATTTCCTTCTAAATCGAGTAACGTTTCTATGGAAACGACAGGATTTTCTGTTAGGATACGACAATCACATTTCCGTTCCACTAATCCTTCATTACTGCATCCCTCACTCCCACTCATTGACGAATTCACACGGAAATTGTGTCGCTATTAAATACTATGTGTTCAAAGACATTTCCTTCTAAATCGAGTAACGTTTCTATGGAAACGACAGGATTTTCTTTTGGGATACGACAATCACATTTCCGATCCACTAATCCTTCTTTACTGCATTCCCCACTCCCACTCATTAACGAATTCACACGGAAATTGCGTCGCTATGAAATACTATGTGTTCTAAGACATTTCCTACTAAATCGAGTAACGTTTCTATGGAAACGACAAGATTTTCTGTTGGGATATGACAATCACATTTCCGATCCACTAATCCTTCTTTACTGCATCCCTCACTCCCACTCATTGACGAATTCACACGGAAATTGCGTCGCTATGAAATACTATGAGTTCTAAGACATTTCCTTCTAAATCGAGTTACGTTTCTATGGAAACGACAGGATTTTCTTTTGGGATACGACAATCACATTTCCGAACCACTAATCCTTCTTTACTGCATCCCTCACTCCCACTCACTGACGAATTCACACGGATATTGCGTCGCTATGAAATACTATGTGTTCTAAGACATTTCCTTCTAAATCGAGTAACGTTTCTATGGAAACGATAGGAATTTCTTTTGGGATACGACAATCTCATTTCCGATCCACTAATCCTTCTTTACTGCACCCTCACTCCCTCTCATTGACGAATTCCCACGGAAATTGCGTCTCTATGAAATACTATGTGTTCTATGACATGTCCTTCTAAATCGAGTAACGTTTCTATGGAAACGACAGGATTTTCTGTTGGGATACGACAATCACATTTCCGATCCACTAATCCTTCTTTACTGCGTCCCTCACTCCCACTCATTGACGAATTCACACGGAAATTGCGTCGCTATGAAGTACTATGTGTTCTACAACATGTCCTTCTAAATCGAGTAACGTTTCTATGGAAACGACAGGATTTTCTTTTGGGATACGACAATCACATTTCCGATCCACTAATCCTTCTTTACTGCATCCCCCACTCCCACTCATTAACGAATTCACACGGAAATTGCGTCGCTATGAAATACTATGTGTTCTAAGACATTTCCTTCTAAATCGAGTAACGTTTCTATGGAAACGACAGGATTTTCTTTTGGGATACGACAATCACATTTCCGATCCACTAATCCTTCTTTACTGCATCCCCCACTCCCACTCATTAACGAATTCACACGGAAATTGCGTCGCTATGAAATACTATGTGTTCTAAGACATTTCCTTCTAAATCGAGTAACGTTTCTATGGAAACGACAGGATTTTCTTTTGGGATACGACAATCACATTTCCGATCCTCTAATCCTTCTTTACTGCATCCCCCAATCCCACTCATTAACGAATTCACACAGAAATTGCGTCGCTATGAAATACTATGTGTTCTAAGACATTTCCTTCTATATCGAGTAACGTTTCTATGGAAACGACAGGATTTTCTGTTGGGATATGACAATCACATTTCCGATCCACTAATCCTTCTTTACTGCATCCCTCACTCACACTCATTGACGAATTCACACGGAAATTGCGTCGCTATGAAATACTATGTGTTCTAAGACATTTCCTTCTAAATCGAGTAACGTTTCTATGGAAACGACAGGATTTTCTTTTGGGATACGACAATCACAATTCCGATCCACTAATCCTTCTTTACTGCATCCCCCACTGCCACTCATTAACGAATTCACACGGAAATTGCGTCGCTATGAAATACTATGTGTTCTAAGACATTTCTTTCTAAATCGAGTAACGTTTCTATGGAAACGAAAGGATTTTCTTTTGGGATACGACAATCACATTTCCGATCCACTAATCCTTCTTTACTGCATTTCCCACTCCCACTCATTAACGAATTCACACGGAAATTGCGTCGCTATGAAATACTATGTGTTCTAAGACATTTCCTTCTAAATCGAGTAACGTTTCTGTGGAAACGACAGGATTTTCTTCTGGGATACGACAATCACATTTCCGATCCACTAATCCTTCTTTACTGCATCCCCCACTCCCACTCATTAACGAATTCACACGGAAATTGCGTCGCTATGAAATACTTTGTGTTCTAAGACATTTCCTTCTAAATCGAGTAACATTTCTATGGAAACGACAGGATTTTCTTTTGGGATACGACAATCACATTTCCGATCCACTAATCCTTCTTTACTGCATCCCCCACTCCCACTCATTAACGAATTCACACGGAAATTGCGTCGCTATGAAATACTATGTGTTCTAAGACATTTCCTTCTAAATCGAGTAACGTTTCTATGGAAACGACAGGATTTTCTGTTGGGATACGACAATCACATTTCCGATCCACTAATGCTTCTTTACTGCATCCCATCACTCCCACTCATTAACGAATTCACACGGAAATTGCGTCGCTATGAAATACTACGTGTTCTAAGACATTTCCTTCTAAATCGAGTAACGTTTCTATGGAAACGATAGGATTTTCTTTTGGGATACGACAATCACATTTCCGATCCTCTAATCCTTCTTTACTGCATCCCCCAATCCCACTCATTAACGAATTCACACGGAAATTGCGTCGCTATGAAATACTATGTGTTCTAAGACATTTCCTTCTATATCGAGTAACGTTTCTATGGAAACGACAGGATTTTCTGTTGGGATATGACAATCACATTTCCGATCCACTAATCCTTCTTTACTGCATCCCTCACTCACACTCATTGACGAATTCACACGGAAATTGCGTCGCTATGAAATACTATGTGTTCTAAGACATTTCCTTCTAAATCGAGTAACGTTTCTATGGAAACGACAGGATTTTCTTTTGGGATACGACAATCACATTTCCGATCCACTAATCCTTCTTTACTGCATCCCCCACTGCCACTCATTAACGAATTCACACGGAAACTGCGTCGCTATGAAATACTATGTGTTCTAAGACATTTCTTTCTAAATCGAGTAACGTTTCTATGGAAACGAAGGGATTTTCTTTTGGGATACGACAATCACATTTCCGATCCACTAATCCTTCTTTACTGCATTTCCCACTCCCACTCATTAACGAATTCACACGGAAATTGCGTCGCTATGGAATACTATGTGTTCTAAGACATTTCCTTCTAAATCGAGTAACGTTTCTGTGGAAACGACAGGATTTTCTTCTGGGTTACGACAATCACATTTCCGATCCACTAATCCTTCTTTACTGCATCCCCCACTCCCACTCATTAACGAATTCACACGGAAATTGCGTCGCTATGAAATACTTTGTGTTCTAAGACATTTCCTTCTAAATCGAGTAACATTTCTATGGAAACGACAGGATTTTCTTTTGGGATACGACAATCACATTTCCGATCCACTAATCCTTCTTTACTGCATCCCCCACTCCCACTCATTAACGAATTCACACGGAAATTGCGTCGCTATGAAATACTATGTGTTCTAAGACATTTCCTTCTAAATCGAGTAACGTTTCTATGGAAACGACAGGATTTTCTTTTGTGATACGACAATCACATTTCCGATCCACTAATCCTACTTTACTGCATCCCCCACTCCCACTCATTAACGAATTCACACGGAAATTGCGGCGCTATGAAATACTATGTGTTCTAAGACATGTCCTTCTAAATCGAGTAACGTTTCTATGGAAACGACAGGATTTTCTTTTGGGACACGACAATCACATTTCCGATCCACTAATCCTTCTTTACTGCACCCTCACTCCCACTCATTGACGAATTCACACGGAAATTGCGTCGCTATGAAATACTATGTGTTCCACAACATTTCTTTCTAAATCGAGTAACGTTTCTATGGAAACGACAGGATTTTCTGTTAGGATACGACAATCACATTTCCGTTCCACTAATCCTTCATTACTGCATCCCTCACTCCCACTCATTGTCGAAATCACACGGAAATTGTGTCGCTATTAAATACTATGTGTTCAAAGACATTTCCTTCTAAATCGAGTAACGTTTCTATGGAAACGACAGGATTTTCTTTTGGGATACGACAATCACATTTCCGATCCACTAATCCTTCTTTACTGCATCCCCCACTCCCACTCATTAAAGAATTCACACGGAAATTGCGTCGCTATGAAATACTATGTGTTCTAAGACATTTCCTACTAAATCGAGTAACGTTTCTATGGAAACGACAGGATTTTCTTTTGGGGTACGACAATCACATTTCCGATCCACTAATCCTTCTTCACTGCATCCCCCACCCCCACTCATTAACGAATTCACACGGAAATTGCGTCGCTATGAAATACTATGTGTTCTAAGACATTTCCTTCTAAATCGAGTAACGTTTCCATGGAAACGACAGGATTTTCTGTTGGGATACGACAATCACATTTCCGATCCACTAATCCTTCTTTACTGCATCCCCCACTCCCACTCATTAACGAATTCACACGGAAATTGCGTCGCTATGAAATACTATGTGTTCTAAGACAGTTACATCTAAATCGAGTAACGTTTCTATGGAAACGACAGGATTTTCTTTTGGGATACGACAATCACATTTCCGATCCACTAATCCTTCTTTACTGCATCCCCCACTCCCACTCATTAACGAATTCACACGGAAATTGCGTCGCTATGAAATACTATGTGTTCTAAGACATTTCCTTCTAAATCGAGTAACATTTCTATGGAAACGATAGGATTTTCTTTTGGGATACGACAATCACATTTCCGATCCACTAATCCTCCTTTACTGCATCCCCCACTCCCACTCATTAACGAATTCACACGGAAATTGCGTCGCTATGAAATACTTTGTGTTCTAAGACATTTCCTTCTAAATCGAGTAACATTTCTATGGAAACGACAGGATTTTCTTTTGGGATACGACAATCACATTTCCGATCCACTAATCCTTCTTTACTGCATCCCCCACTCCCACTCATTAACGAATTCACACGGAAATTGCGTCGCTATGAAATACTATGTGTTCTAAGACATTTCCTTCTAAATCGAGTAACGTTTCTATGGAAACGACAGGAATTTCTGTTGGGATACGACAATCACATTTCCGATCCACTAATGCTTCTTTACTGCATCCCATCACTCCCACTCATTAACGAATTCACACGGAAATTGCGTCGCTATGAAATACTACGTGTTCTAAGACATTTCCTTCTAAATCGAGTAACGTTTCTATGGAAACGACAGGATTTTCTTTTGGGATACGACAATCACATTTCCGATCCTCTAATCCTTCTTTACTGCATCCCCCAATCCCACTCATTAACGAATTCACACGGAAATTGCGTCGCTATGAAATACTATGTGTTCTAAGACATTTCCTTCTATATCGAGTAACGTTTCTATGGAAACGACAGGATTTTCTGTTGGGATATGACAATCACATTTCCGATCCACTAATCCTTCTTTACTGCATCCCTCACTCACACTCATTGACGAATTCACACGGAAATTGCGTCGCTATGAAATACTATGTGTTCTAAGACATTTCCTTCTAAATCGAGTAACGTTTCTATGGAAACGACAGGATTTTCTTTTGGGATACGACAATCACATTTCCGATCCACTAATCCTTCTTTACTGCATCCCCCACTGCCACTCATTAACGAATTCACACGGAAACTGCGTCGCTATGAAATACTATGTGTTCTAAGACATTTCTTTCTAAATCGAGTAACGTTTCTATGGAAACGAAGGGATTTTCTTTTGGGATACGACAATCACATTTCCGATCCACTAAACCTTCTTTACTGCATTTCCCACTCCCACTCATTAACGAATTCACACGGAAATTGCGTCGCTATGAAATACTATGTGTTCTAAGACATTTCCTTCTAAATCGAGTAACGTTTCTGTGGAAACGACAGGATTTTCTTCTGGGTTACGACAATCACATTTCCGATCCACTAATCCTTCTTTACTGCATCCCCCACTCCCACTCATTAACGAATTCACACGGAAATTGCGTCGCTATGAAATACTTTGTGTTCTAAGACATTTCCTTCTAAATCGAGTAACATTTCTATGGAAACGACAGGATTTTCTTTTGGGATACGACAATCACATTTCCGATCCACTAATCCTTCTTTACTGCATCCCCCACTCCCACTCATTAACGAATTCACACGGAAATTGCGTCGCTATGAAATACTATGTGTTCTAAGACATTTCCTTCTATATCGAGTAACGTTTCTATGGAAACGACAGGATTTTCTGTTGGGATATGACAATCACATTTCCGATCCACTAATCCTTCTTTACTGCATCCCTCACTCACACTCATTGACGAATTCACACGGAAATTGCGTCGCTATGAAATACTATGTGTTCTAAGACATTTCCTTCTAAATCGAGTAACGTTTCTATGGAAACGACAGGATTTTCTTTTGGGATACGACAATCACATTTCCGATCCACTAATCCTTCTTTACTGCATCCCCCACTGCCACTCATTAACGAATTCACACGGAAACTGCGTCGCTATGAAATACTATGTGTTCTAAGACATTTCTTTCTAAATCGAGTAACGTTTCTATGGAAACGAAGGGATTTTCTTTTGGGATACGACAATCACATTTCCGATCCACTAAACCTTCTTTACTGCATTTCCCACTCCCACTCATTAACGAATTCACACGGAAATTGCGTCGCTATGAAATACTATGTGTTCTAAGACATTTCCTTCTAAATCGAGTAACGTTTCTGTGGAAACGACAGGATTTTCTTCTGGGTTACGACAATCACATTTCCGATCCACTAATCCTTCTTTACTGCATCCCCCACTCCCACTCATTAACGAATTCACACGGAAATTGCGTCGCTATGAAATACTTTGTGTTCTAAGACATTTCCTTCTAAATCGAGTAACATTTCTATGGAAACGACAGGATTTTCTTTTGGGATACGACAATCACATTTCCGATCCACTAATCCTTCTTTACTGCATCCCCCACTCCCACTCATTAACGAATTCACACGGTAATTGCGTCGCTATGAAATACTATGTGTTCTAAGACATTTCCTTCTAAATCGAGTGACGTTTCTATGGAAACGACAGGATTTTCTTTTGTGATACGACAATCACATTTCCGATCCACTAATCCTACTTTACTGCATCCCCCACTCCCACTCATTAACGAATTCACACGGAAATTGCGGCGCTATGAAATACTATGTGTTCTAAGACATGTCCTTCTAAATCGAGTAACGTTTCTATGGAAACGACAGGATTTTCTTTTGGGACACGACAATCACATTTCCGATCCACTAATCCTTCTTTACTGCACCATCACTCCCACTCATTGACGAATTCACACGGAAATTGCGTCGCTATGAAATACTATGTGTTCCACAACATTTCTTTCTAAATCGAGTAACGTTTCTATGGAAACGACAGGATTTTCTGTTAGGATACGACAATCACATTTCCGTTCCACTAATCCTTCATTACTGCATCCCTCACTCCCACTCATTGTCGAATTCACACGGAAATTGTGTCGCTATTAAATACTATGTGTTCAAAGACATTTCCTTCTAAATCGAGTAACGTTTCTATGGAAACGACAGGATTTTCTTTTGGGATACGACAATCACATTTCCGATCCACTAATCCTTCTTTACTGCATCCCCCACTCCCACTCATTAACGAATTCACACGGAAATTGCGTCGCTATGAAATACTATGTGTTCTAAGACATTTCCTACTAAATCGAGTAACGTTTCTATGGAAACGACAGGATTTTCTTTTGGGGTACGACAATCACATTTCCGATCCACTAATCCTTCTTCACTGCATCCCCCACCCCCACTCATTAACGAATTCACACGGAAATTGCGTCGCTATGAAATACTATGTGTTCTAAGACATTTCCTTCTAAATCGAGTAACGTTTCCATGGAAACGACAGGATTTTCTGTTGGGATACGACAATCACATTTCCGATCCACTAATCCTTCTTTACTGCATCCCCCACTCCCACTCATTAACGAATTCACACGGAAATTGCGTCGCTATGAAATACTATGTGTTCTAAGACAGTTACATCTAAATCGAGTAACGTTTCTATGGAAACGACAGGATTTTCTTTTGGGATACGACAATCACATTTCCGATCCACTAATCCTTCTTTACTGCATCCCCCACTCCCACTCATTAACGAATTCACACGGAAATTGCGTCGCTATGAAATACTATGTGTTCTAAGACATTTCCTTCTAAATCGAGTAACATTTCTATGGAAACGACAGGATTTTCTTTTGGGATACGACGATCACATTTCCGATCCACTAATCCTCCTTTACTGCATCCCCCACTCCCACTCATTAACGAATTCACACGGAAATTGCGTCGCTATGAAATACTATGTGTTCTAAGACATTTCTTTCCAAATCGAGTAACGTTTCTATCGAAACGACAGGATTTTCTTTTGGGATACGACAATCACATTTCCGATCCACTAATCCTTCTTTACTGCATCCCCCACTCCCACTCATTAACGAATTCACACGGAAATTGCGTCGCTATGAAATACTATGTGTTCTAAGACATTTCCTTCTAAATCGAGTAACGTTTCTATGGAAACGACAGGATTCTCGTTTGGGATACGACAATCACATTTCCGATCCACTAATCCTTCTTTACTGCATCCCCCACTCCCACTCATTAACGAATTCACACGGAAATTGCGTCGCTATGAAATACTATGTGTTCTAAGACATTTCCTTCTAAATCGAGTAACGTTTCTATGGAAACGACAGGACTCTCGTTTGGGATACGACAATCACATTTCCGATCCACTAATCCTTCTTTACTGCATCCCCCACTCCCACTCATTAACGAATTCACACGGAAATTGCGTCGCTATGAAATGCTATGTGTTCTAAGACATTTCCTTCTAAATCGAGTAACGTTTCTATGGAAACGACAGGATTTTCTTTTGGGATACGACAATCACATTTCCGATCCACTAATCCTTCTTTACTGCATCCCCCACTCCCACTCATTAAAGAATTCACACGGAAATTGCGTCGCTATGAAATACTATGTGTTCTATGACATTTCCTTCTAAATCGAGTAACGTTTCTACGGAAACGACAGGATTTTCTTTTGGGATACGACAATCTCATTTCCGATCCACTAATCCTTCTTTACTGCACCCTCACTCCCACTCGTTGACGAATTCACACGGAAATTGCGTCGCTATGAAATATTATGTGTTCTAAGACATTTCCATCTAAATCGAGTAACGTTTCTATGGAAATGACAGGATTTTCTTTTGGGATACGACAATCACATTTCCGAACCACTAATCCTTCTTTACTGCATCCCTCACTCCCACTCACTGACGAATTCACACGGATATTGCGTCGCTATGAAATACTATGTGTTCTAAGACATTTCCTTCTAAATCGAGTAACGTTTCTATGGAAACGACAGGATTTTCTTTTGGGATACGACAATCTCATTTCCGATCCACTAATCCTTCTTTACTGCACCCTCACTCCCTCTCATTGACGAATTCCCACGGAAATTGCGTCGCTATGAAATACTATGTGTTCTATGACATGTCCTTCTAAATCGAGTAACGTTTCTATGGAAACGACAGGATTTTCTGTTGGGATACGACAATCACATTTCCGATCCACTAATCCTTCTTTGCTGCGTCCCTCACTCCCACTCATTGACGAATTCACACGGAAATTGCGTCGCTATGAAATACTATGTGTTCTAAGACATTTCCTTCTAAATCAAGTAACGTTTCTGTGGAAACGACAGGCTTTTCTTTGGGATACGACAATCTCATTTCCGATCCATTAATCCTTCTTTACTGCACCCTCACTCCCACTCATTGACGAATTCACACGGAAATTGCGTCGCTATGAAATACTATGTGTTCTAAGACATTTCCTTCCAAATCGAGTAACGTTTCTATGGAAACGACAAGATTTTCTGTTGGGATATGACAATCACATTTCCGATCCACTAATCCTTCTTCACTGCATCCCTCACTCCCACTCATTGACGAATTCACACGGAAATTGCGTCGCTATGAAATACTATGAGTTCTAAGACATGTCCTTCTAAATCGAGTTACGTTTCTATGGAAACGACAAGATTTTCTTTTGGGATACGACAATCTCATTTCCGATCCACTAATCCTTCTTTACTGCATCCATCACTCCCACTCATTAACGAATTCACACGGAAATTGCGTCGCTATGAAATACTATGTGTTCTAAGACATTTCCTTCTAAATCGAGTAACATTTCTATGGAAACGACAGGATTTTCTTTTGGGATACGACAATCACATTTCTGATCCACTAATCCTTCTTTACTGCATCCCCCACTCACACTCATTAACGAATTCACACGGAAACTGCGTCGCTATGAAATACTATGTGTTCTAAGACATTTCCTTCTAAATCGAGTAACGTTTCTATGGAAACGACAGGATTTTCTTTTGTGATACGACAATCACATTTCCGATCCACTAATCCTACTTTACTGCATCCCCCACTCCCACTCATTAACGAATTCACACGGAAATTGCGTCGCTATGAAATACTATGTGTTCTAAGACATGTCCTTCTAAATCGAGTAACGTTTCTATGGAAACGACAGGATTTTCTTTTGGGATACGACAATCACATTTCCGATCCACTAATCCTTCTTTACTGCACCATCACTCCCACTCATTGACGAATTCACACGAAAATTGCGTCGCTATGAAATACTATGTGTTCTACAACATTTCCTTCTAAATCGAGTAACGTTTCTATGGAAACGACAGGATTTTCTGTTAGGATACGACAATCACATTTCCGTTCCACTAATCCTTCATTACTGCATCCCTCACTCCCACTCATTGACGAATTCACACGGAAATTGTGTCGCTATTAAATACTATGTGTTCAAAGACATTTCCTTCTAAATCGAGTAACGTTTCTATGGAAACGACAGGATTTTCTTTTGGGATACGACAATCACATTTCCGATCCACTAATCCTTCTTTACTGCATCCCCCACTCCCACTCATTAACGAATTCACACGGAAATTGCGTCGCTATGAAATACTATGTGTTCTAAGACATTTCCTACTAAATCGAGTAACGTTTCTATGGAAACGACAGGATTTTGTTTTGGGGTACGACAATCACATTTCCGATCCACTAATCCTTCTTTACTGCATCCCCCACTCCCACTCATTAGCGAATTCACACGGAAATTGCGTCGCTATGAAATACTATGTGTTCTAAGACATTTCCTTCTAAATCGAGTAACGTTTCTATGGAAACGACAGGATTTTCTGTTGGGATACGACAATCACATTTCCGATCCACTAATCCTTCTTTACTGCATCCCCCACTCCCACTCATTAACGAATTCACACGGAAATTGCGTCGCTATGAAATACTATGTGTTCTAAGACAGTTACATCTAAATCGAGTAACGTTTCTATGGAAACGACAGGATTTTCTTCTGGGATACGACAATCACATTTCCGATCCACTAATCCTTCTTTACTGCATCCCCCACTCCCACTCATTAACGAATTCACACGGAAATTGCGTCGCTATGAAATACTATGTGTTCTAAGACATTTCCTTCTAAATCGAGTAACGTTTCTATGGAAACGACAGGATTTTCTTTTGGGATACGACAATCACATTTCCGATCCACTAATCCTCCTTTACTGCATCCCCCACTCCGACTCATTAACGAATTCACACGGAAATTGCGTCGCTATGAAATACTATGTGTTCTAAGACATTTCCTTCCAAATCGAGTAACGTTTCTATCGAAACGACAGGATTTTCTTTTGGGATACGACAATCACATTTCCGATCCACTAATCCTTCTTTACTGCATCCCCCACTCCCACTCATTAACGAATTCACACGGAAATTGCGTCGCTATGAAATACTATGTGTTCTAAGACATTTCCTTCTAAATCGAGTAACGTTTCTATGGAAACGACAGGATTCTCGTTTGGGATACGACAATCACATTTCCGATCCACTAATCCTCCTTTACTGCATCCCCCACTCCCACTCATTAACGAATTCACACGGAAATTGCGTCGCTATGAAATACTATGTGTTCTAAGACATTTCCTTCTAAATCGAGTAACGTTTCTATGGAAACGACAGGATTTTCTTTTGGGATACGACAATCACATTTCCGATCCACTAATCCTTCTTTACTGCATCCCCCACTCCCACTCATTAACGAATTCACACGGAAATTGCGTCGCTATGAAATACTATGTGTTCTAAGACATTTCCTTCTAAATCGAGTAACGTTTCTATGGAAACGACAGGACTCTCGTTTGGGATACGACAATCACATTTCCGATCCACTAATCCTTCTTTACTGCATCCCCCACTCCCACTCATTAACGAATTCACACGGAAATTGCGTCGCTATGAAATGCTATGTGTTCTAAGACATTTCCTTCTAAATCGAGTAACGTTTCTATGGAAACGACAGGATTTTCTTTTGGGATACGACAATCACATTTCCGATCCACTAATCCTTCTTTACTGCATCCCCCACTCCCACTCATTAAAGAATTCACACGCAAATTGCGTCGCTATGAAATACTATGTGTTCTAAGACATTTCCTACTAAATCGAGTAACGTTTCTACGGAAACGACAGGATTTTCTTTTGGGATACGACAATCTCATTTCCGATCCACTAATCCTTCTTTACTGCACCCTCACTCCCACTCGTTGACGAATTCACACGGAAATTGCGTCGCTATGAAATATTATGTGTTCTAAGACATTTCCATCTAAATCGAGTAACGTTTCTATGGAAATGACAGGATTTTCTTTTGGGATACGACAATCACATTTCCGAACCACTAATCCTTCTTTACTGCATCCCTCACTCCCACACACTGACGAATTCACACGGATATTGCGTCGCTATGAAATACTATGTGTTCTAAGACATTTCCTTCTAAATCGAGTAACGTTTCTATGGAAACGACAGGATTTTCTTTTGGGATACGACAATCTCATTTCCGATCCACTAATCCTTCTTTGCTGCGTCCCTCACTCCCACTCATTGACGAATTCACACGGAAATTGCGTCGCTATGAAATACTATGTGTTCTAAGACATTTCCTTCTAAATGAAGTAACGTTTCTGTGGAAACGACAGGCTTTTCTTTGGGATACGACAATCTCATTTCCGATCCATTAATCCTTCTTTACTGCACCCTCACTCCCACTCATTGACGAATTCACACGGAAATTGCGTCGCTATGAAATACTATGTGTTATAAGACATTTCCTTCCAAATCGAGTAACGTTTCTATGGAAACGACAAGATTTTCTGTTGGGATATGACAATCACATTTCCGATCCACTAATCCTTCTTTACTGCATCCCTCACTCCCACTCATTGACGAATTCACACGGAAATTGCGTCGCTATGAAATACTATGAGTTCTAAGGCATTTCCTTCTAAATCGAGTTACGTTTCTATGGAAACGACAAGATTTTCTTTTGGGATACGACAATCTCATTTCCGATCCACTAATCCTTCTTTACTGCATCCCCCACTCCCACTCATTAACGAATTCACACGGAAATTGCGTCGCTATGAAATACTATGGGTTCTAAGACATTTCCTTCTAAATCGAGTAACGTTTCTATGGAAACGACAGAATTTTCTTTTGGGATACGACAATCACATTTCCGATCCACTAATCCTTCTTTACTGCATCCCCCACTCCCACTCATTAACGAATTCACACGGAAATTGCGTCGCTATGAAATACTATGTGTTCTAAGACATTTCCTTCTAAATCGAGTAACATTTCTATGGAAACGACAGGATTTTCTTTTGGGATACGACAATCACATTTCTGATCCACTAATCCTTCTTTACTGCATCCCCCACTCACACTCATTAACGAATTCACACGGAAACTGCGTCGCTATGAAATACTATGTGTTCTAAGACATTTCCTTCTAAATCGAGTAACGTTTCTATGGAAACGACAGGATTTTCTTTTGTGATACGACAATCACTTTTCCGATCCACTAATCCTACTTTACTGCATCCCCCACTCCCACTCATTAACGAATTCACACGGAAATTGCGTCGCTATGAAATACTATGTGTTCTAAGACATGTCCTTCTAAATCGAGTAACGTTTCTATGGAAACGACAGGATTTTCTTTTGGGATACGACAATCACATTTCCGATCCACTAATCCTTCTTTACTGCACCCTCACTCCCACTCATTGACGAATTCACACGAAAATTGCGTCGCTATGAAATACTATGTGTTCTACAACATTTCCTTCTAAATCGAGTAACGTTTCTATGGAAACGACAGGATTTTCTGTTAGGATACGACAATCACATTTCCGTTCCACTAATCCTTCATTACTGCATCCCTCACTCCCACTCATTGACGAATTCACACGGAAATTGTGTCGCTATTAAATACTATGTGTTCAAAGACATTTCCTTCTAAATCGAGTAACGTTTCTATGGAAACGACAGGATTTTCTGTTGGGATACGACAATCACATTTCCGATCCACTAATCCTTCTTTACTGCATCCCCCACTCCCACTCATTAACGAATTCACACGGAAATTGCGTCGCTATGAAATACTATGTGTTCTAAGACATTTCCTACTAAATCGAGTAACGTTTCTATGGAAACGACAGGATTTTCTTTTGGGGTACGACAATCACATTTCCGATCCACTAATCCTTCTTTACTGCATCCCCCACTCCCACTCATTAGCGAATTCACACGGAAATTGCGTCGCTATGAAATACTATGTGTTCTAAGACATTTCCTTCTAAATCGAGTAACGTTTCTATGGAAACGACAGGATTTTCTGTTGGGATACGACAATCACATTTCCGATCCACTAATCCTTCTTTACTGCATCCCCCACTCCCACTCATTAACGAATTCACACGGAAATTGCGTCGCTATGAAATACTATGTGTTCTAAGACATTTCCTTCTAAATCGAGTAACGTTTCTATGGAAACGACAGGATTTTCTTTTGGGATACGACAATCACATTTCCGATCCACTAATCCTCCTTTACTGCATCCCCCACTCCGACTCATTAACGAATTCACACGGATATTGCGTCGCTATGAAATACTATGTGTTCTAAGACATTTCCTTCCAAATCGTGTAACGTTTCTATCGAAACGACAGGATTTTCTTTTGGGATACGACAATCACATTTCCGATCCACTAATCCTTCATTACTGCATCCCCCACTCCCACTCATTAACGAATTCACACGGAAATTGCGTCGCTATGAAATACTATGTGTTCTAAGACATTTCCTTCTAAATCGAGTAACGTTTCTATGGAAACGACAGGATTCTCGTTTGGGATACGACAATCACATTTCCGATCCACTAATCCTTCTTTACTGCATCCCCCACTCCCACTCATTAACGAATTCACACGGAAATTGCGTCGCTATGAAATACTATGTGTTCTAAGACATTTCCTTCTAAATCGAGTAACGTTTCTATGGAAACGACAGGATTTTCTTTTGGGATACGACAATCACATTTCCGATCCACTAATCCTTCTTTACTGCATCCCCCACTCCCACTCATTAAAGAATTCACACGGAAATTGCGTCGCTATGAAATACTATGTGTTCTAAGACATTTCCTTCTAAATCGAGTAACGTTTCTACGGAAACGACAGGATTTTCTTTTGGGATACGACAATCTCATTTCCGATCCACTAATCCTTCTTTACTGCACCCTCACTCCCACTCGTTGACGAATTCACACGGATATTGCGTCGCTATGAAATATTATGTGTTCTAAGACATTTCCATCTAAATCGAGTAACGTTTCTATGGAAACGACAGGATTTTCTTTTGGGATACGACAATCACATTTCCGAACCACTAATCCTTCTTTACTGCATCCCTCACTCCCACTCACTGACGAATTCACACGGATATTGCGTCGCTATGAAATACTATGTGTTCTAAGACATTTCCTTCTAAATCGAGTAACGTTTCTATGGAAACGACAGGATTTTCTGTTGGGATACGACAATCACATTTCCGATCCACTAATCCTTCTTTACTGCGTCCCTCACTCCCACTCATTGACGAATTCACACGGAAATTGCGTCGCTATGAAATACTGTGTGTTCTAAGACATTTCCTTCTAAATCAAGTAACGTTTCTGTGGAAACGACAGGCTTTTCTTTGGGATACGACAATCTCATTACCGATCCACTAATCCTTCTTTACTGCACCCTCACTCCCACTCATTGACGAATTCACACGGAAATTGCGTCGCTATGAAATACTATGTGTTCTAAGACATTTCCTTCCATATCGAGTAACGTTTCTATGGAAACGACAAGATTTTCTGTTGGGATATGACAATCACATTTCCGATCCACTAATCCTTCTTTACTGCATCCCTCACTCCAACTCTTTGACGAATTCACACGGAAATTGCGTCGCTATGAAATACTATGAGTTCTAAGACATTTCCTTCTAAATCGAGTTACGTTTCTATGGAAACGACAGGATTTTCTTTTGGGATACGACAATCACATTTCCGATCCACTAATCCTTCTTTACTGCACCCTCACTCCCACTCATTGACGAATTCACACGGAAATTTCGTCGCTATGAAATACTATGTGTTCTACAACATTTCCTTCTAAATCGAGTGACGTTTCTATGGAAACGACAGGATTTTCTGTTCGGATACGACAATCACATTTCCGTTCCACTAATCCTTCTTTACTGCATCCCTCACTCCCACTCATTGACGAATTCACACGGAAATTGCGTCGCTATGAAATACTATGTGTTCAAAGACATTTCCTTCTAAATCGAGTAACGTTTCTATGGAAACGACAAGATTTTCTTTTGGGATACGACAATCTCATTTCCGATCCACTAATCCTTCTTTACTGCATCCCCCACTCCCACTCATTAACGAATTCACACGGAAATTGCGTCGCTATGAAATACTATGTGTTCTAAGACATTTCCTTCTAAATCGAGTAACGTTTCTATGGAAACGACAGAATTTTCTTTTGGGATACGACAATCACATTTTCGAACCACTAATCCTTCTTTACTGCATCCCCCACTCCCATTCATTAACGAATTCACACGGAAATTGCGTCGCCATGAAATACTATGTGTTCTAAGACATTTCCTTCTAAATCGAGTAACGTTTCTATGGAAACGACAGGATTTTCTTTTGGGATACGACAATCACATTTCCGATCCACTAATCCTTCTTTACTGCATCCCCCACTCCCACTCATTAACGAATTCACACGGAAATTGCGTCGCTATGAAATACTATGTGTTCTAAGACATTTCCTTCTAAATCGAGTAACGTTTCTATGGAAACGACAAGATTTTCTTTTGGGATACGACAATCTCATTTCCGATCCACTAATCCTTCTTTACTGCATCCCCCACTCCCACTCATTAACGAATTCACATGGAAATTGCGTCGCTATGAAATACTATGTGTTCTAAGACATTTCCTTCTAAATCGAGTAACGTTTCTATGGAAACGACAGAATTTTCTTTTGGGATACGACAATCACATTTCCGAACCACTAATCCTTCTTTACTGCATCCCCCACTCCCATTCATTAACGAATTCACACGGAAATTGCGTCGCCATGAAATACTATGTGTTCTAAGACATTTCCTTCTAAATCGAGTAACGTTTCTATGGAAACGACAGGATTTTCTTTTGGGATACGACAATCACATTTCCGATCCACTAATCCTTCTTTACTGCATCCCCCACTCCCACTCATTAACGAATTCACACGGAAATTGCGTCGCTATGAAATACTATGTGTTCTAAGACATTTCCTTCTAAATCGAGTAACGTTTCTATGGAAACGACAGGATTTTCTTTTGGGATACGACAATAACATTTCCGATCCTCTAATCCTTCTTTACTGCATCCCCCACTCCCACTCATTAACGAATTCACACGGAAATTGCGTCGCTATGAAATACTATGTGTTCTAAGACATTTCCTTCTAAATCGAGTAACGTTTCTATGGAAACGACAGGATTTTCTGTTGGGATATGACAATCACATTTCCGATCCACTAATCCTTCTTTACTGCATCCCTCACTCCCACTCATTGACGAATTCACACGGAAATTGCGTCGCTATGAAATACTATGTGTTCTAAGACATTTGTTTCTAAATCGAGTAACGTTTCTATGGAAACGACGGGATTTTCTTTTGGGATACGACAATCACATTTCCGATCCACTAATCCTTCTTTACTGCATCCCCCACTCCCACTCATTAACGAATTCACACGGAAATTGCGTCGCTATGAAGTACTATGTGTTCTAAGACATTTCCTTCTAAATCGAGTAACGTTTCTATGGAAACGACAGGATTTTCTTCTGGGATACGACAATCACATTTCCGATCCACTAATCCTTCTTTACTGCATCCCCCACTCCCACTCATTAAAGAATTCACACGGAAATTGCGTCGCTATGAAATACTATGTGTTCTAAGACATTTCCTTCTAAATCGAGTAACGTTTCTACGGAAACGACAGGATTTTCTTTTGGGATACGACAATCTCATTTCCGATCCACTAAACCTTCTTTACTGCACCCTCACTCCCACTCGTTGACGAATTCACACGGAAATTGCGTCGCTATGAAATATTATGTGTTCTAAGACATTTCCATCTGAATCGAGTAACGTTTCTATGGAAACGACAGGATTTTCTTTTGGGATACGACAATCACATTTCCGAACCACTAATCCCTCTTTACTGCATCCCTCACTCCCACTCACTGACGAATTCACACGGATATTGCGTCGCTATGAAATACTATGTGTTCTAAGACATTTCCTTCTAAATCGAGTAACGTTTCTATGGAAACGATAGGAATTTCTTTTGGGATACGACAATCTCATTTCCGATCCACTAATCCTTCTTTACTGCACCCTCACTCCCTCTCATTGACGAATTCCCACGGAAATTGCGTCGCTATGAAATACTATGTGTTCTATGACATGTCCATCTAAATCGAGTAACGTTTCTATGGAAACGACAGGATTTTCTGTTGGGATACGACAATCACATTTCCGATCCACTAATCCTTCTTTACTGCGTCCCTCACTCCCACTCATTGACGAATTCACACGGAAATTGCGTCGCTATGAAATACTATGTGTTCTAAGGCATTTCCTTCTAAATCAAGTAACGTTTCTGTGGAAACGACAGGCTTTTCTTTGGGATACGACAATCTCATTTCCGATCCACTAATCCTTCTTTACAGCACCCTCACTCCCACTCATTGACGAATTCACACGGAAATTGCGTCGCTATGAAATACTATGTGTTCTAAGACATTTCCTTCCAAATCGAGTAACGTTTCTATGGAAACGACAAGATTTTCTGTTGGGATGTGACAATCACATTTCCGATCCACTAATCCTTCTTTACTGCATCCCTCACTCCCACTCATTGACGAATTCACACGGAAATTGCGTCGCTATGAAATACTATGAGTTCTAAGACATTTCCTTCTAAATCGAGTTACGTTTCTATGGAAACGACAGGATTTTCTTTTGGGATACGACAATCACATTTCCGATCCACTAATCCTTCTTTACTGCACCCTCACTCCCACTCATTGACGAATTCACACGGAAATTGCGTCGCTATGAAATACTATGTGTTCTACAACATTTCCTTCTAAATCGAGTGACGTTTCTATGGAAACGACAGGATTTTCTGTTGGGATACGACAATCACATTTCCGTTCCACTAATCCTTCTTTACTGCATCCCCCACTCCCACTCATTAACGAATTCACACGGAAATTGCGTCGCTATGAAATACTATGTGTTCTAAGACATTTCCTTCTAAATCGAGTAACGTTTCTATGGAAACGACAGAATTTTCTTTTGGGATACGACAATCACATTTCCGAACCACTAATCCTTCTTTACTGCATCCCCCACTCCCACTCATTATCGAATTCACACGGAAATTGCGCCGCTATGAAATACTATGTGTTCTAAGACATTTCCTTCTAAATCGAGTTACGTTTCTATGGAAACGACAGGATTTTCTTTTGGGATACGACAATCACATTTCCGATCCACTAATCCTTCTTTACTGCATCCCCCACTCCCACTCATTAACGAATTCACACGGAAATTGCGTCGCTATGAAATACTATGTGTTCTAATACATTTCCTTCTAAATCGAGTAACGTTTCTATGGAAACGACAGGATTTTCTTTTGGGATACGGCAATCACATTTCCGATCCTCTAATCCTTCTTTACTGCATCCCCCACTCCCACTCATTAACGAATTCACACGGAAATTGCGTCGCTATGAAATACTATGTGTTCTAAGACATTTCCTTCTAAATCGAGTAACGTTTCTATGGAAACGACAGGATTTTCTGTTGGGATATGACAATCACACTTCCGATCCACTAATCCTTCTTTACTGCATCCCTCACTCCCACTCATTGACGAATTCACACGGAAATTGCGTCGCTTCGAAATACTATGTGTTCTAAGACATTTGTTTCTAAATCGAGTAACGTTTCTATGGAAACGACGGGATTTTCTTTTGGGATACGACAATCACATTTCCGATCCACTAATCCTTCTTTACTGCATCCCCCACTCCCACACATTAACGAATTCACACGGAAATTGCGTCGCTATGAAATACTATGTGTTCTAAGACCATTCCTTCTAAATCGAGTAACGTTTCTATGGAAACGACAGGATTTTCTTTTGGGATACGACAATCACATTTCCGATCCACTAATCCTTCTTTACTGCATCCCCCACTCCCACTCATTAACGAATTCACACGGAAATTGCGTCGCTATGAAATACTATGTGTTCTAAGACATTTCCTTCTAAATCGAGTAACGTTTCTATGGAAACGACAGGATTTTCTTTTGGGATACGACAATCTCATTTCCGATCCACTAATCCTTCTTTACTGCACCCTCAATCCCACTCATTGACGAATTCACACGGAAATTGCGTCGCTATGAAATACTATGTGTTCTAAGACATTTCCTTCCAAATCGAGTAACGTTTCTATGGAAACGACAAGATTTTCTGTTGGGATATGACAATCACATTTCCGATCCACTAATCCTTCTTTACTGCATCCCTCACTCCCACTCATTGACGAATTCACACGGAAATTGCGTCGCTATGAAATACTATGAGTTCTAAGACATTTCCTTCTAAATCGAGTAACGTTTCTATAGAAACGACAGGATTTTCTTTTGGGATACGACAATCACATTTCCGATCCACTAATCCTTCTTTACTGCACCCTCACTCCCACTCATTGACGAATTCACACGGAAATTGCGTCGCTATGAAATACTATGTGTTCTACAACATTTCCTTCTAAATCGAGTAACGTTTCTATGGAAACGACAGGATTTTCTGTTGGGATACGACAATCACATTTCCGTTCCACTAATCCTTCTTTACTGCATCCCTCACTCCCACTCATTGACGAATTCACACGGAAATTGCGTCGCTATGAAATACTATGTGTTCTAAGACATTTCCTTCTAAATCGAGTAACGTTTCTATGGAAACGACAGGATTTTCTTTTGGGATACGACAATCACATTTCCGATCCACTAATCCTTCTTTACTGCATCCCCCACTCCCACTCATTAACGAATTCACACGGAAATTGCTTCGCTATGAAATACTATGTGTTCTAATACATTTCCTTCTAAATCGAGTAACGTTTCTATGGAAACGACAGGATTTTCTTTTGGGATACGACAATCACATTTCCGATACTCTAATCCTTCTTTACTGCATCCCCCACTCCCACTCATTAAAGAATTCACACGGAAATTGTGTCGCTATGAAATACTATGTGTTCTAAGACATTTCCTTCTAAATCGAGTAACGTTTCTATGGAAACGACAGGATTTTCTGTTGGGATATGACAATCACATTTCCGATCCACTAATCCTTCTTTACTGCATCCCTCACTCCCACTCATTGACGAATTCACACGGAAATTGCGTCGCTATGAAATACTATGTGTTCTAAGACATTTGTTTCTAAATCGAGTAACGTTTCTATGGAAACGACAGGATGTTCTTTTGGGATACGACAATCACTTTTCCGATCCACTAATCCTTCTTTACTGCATCCCCCACTCCCACTCATTAACGAATTCACACGGAAATTGCGTCGCTATGAAATACTATGTGTTCTAAGACATTTCCTTCTAAATCAAGTAACGTTTCTGTGGAAACGACAGGCTTTTCTTTGGGATACGACAATCTCATTTCCGATCCACTAATCCTTCTTTACTGCACCCTCACTCCCACTCATTGACGAATTGACACGGAAATTGCGTCGCCATGAAATACTATGTGTTCTAAGACATTTCCTTCCAAATCGAGTAACGTTTCTATGGAAACGACAAGATTTTCTGTTGGGATATGACAATCACATTTCCGATCCACTAATCCTTCTTTACTGCATCCCTCACTCCCACTCATTGACGAATTCACACGGAAATTGCGTCGCTATGAAATACTATGAGTTCTAAGACATTTCCTTCTAAATCGAGTTACGTTTCTATGGAAACGACAAGATTTTCTTTTGGGATACGACAATCTCATTTCCGATCCACTAATCCTTCTTTACTGCATCCCCCACTCCCACTCATTAACGAATTCACACGGAAATTGCGTCGCTATGAAATACTATGTGTTCTAAGGCATTTCCTTCTAAATCGAGTAACATTTCTATGGAAACGACAGGATTTTCTTTTGGGATACGACAATCACATTTCTGATCCACTAATCCTTCTTTACTGCATCCCCCACTCCCACTCATTAACGAATTCACACGGAAATTGCGTCGCTATGAAATACTATGTGTTCTAAGACATTTCCTTCTAAATCGAGTAACGTTTCTATGGAAACGACAGGATTTTCTTTTGTGATACGACAATCACATTTCCGATCCACTAATCCTACTTTACTGCATCCCCCACTCCCACTCATTAACGAATTCACACGGAAATTGCGTCGCTATGAAATACTATGTGTTCTAAGACATGTCCTTCTAAATCGAGTAACGTTTCTATGGAAACAACAGGATTTTCTTTTGGGATACGACAATCACATTTCCGATCCACTAATCCTTCTTTACTGCACCCTCACTCCCACTCATTGACGAATTCACACGGAAATTGCGTCGCTATGAAATACTATGTGTTCTACAACATTTCCTTCTAAATCGAGTAACGTTTCTATGGAAACGACAGGATTTTCTGTTAGGATACGACAATCACATTTCCGTTCCACTAATCCTTCATTACTGCATCCCTCACTCCCACTCATTGACGAATTCACACGGAAATTGTGTCGCTATTAAATACTATGTGTTCAAAGACATTTCCTTCTAAATCGAGTAACGTTTCTATGGAAACGACAGGATTTTCTTTTGGGATACGACAATCACATTTCCGATCCACTAATCCTTCTTTACTGCATCCCCCACTCCCACTCATTAACGAATTCACACGGAAATTGCGTCGCTATGAAATACTATGTGTTCTAAGACATTTCCTAGTAAATCGAGTAACGTTTCTATGGAAACGACAGGATTTTCTTTTGGGGTACGACAATCACATTTCCGATCCACTAATCCTTCTTTACTGCATCCCCCACTCCCACTCATTAACGAATTGACACGGAAATTGCGTCGCTATGAAATACTATGTGTTCTAAGACATTTCCTTCTAAATCGAGTAACGTTTCTATGGAAACGACAGGATTTTCTGTTGGGATACGACAATCACATTTCCGATCCACTAATCCTTCTTTACTGCATCCCCCACTCCCACTCATTAACGAATTCACACGGAAATTGCGTCGCTATGAAATACTATGTGTTCTAAGACAGTTACATCTAAATCGAGTAACGTTTCTATGGAAACGACAGGATTTTCTTCTGGGATACGACAATCACATTTCCGATCCACTAATCCTTCTTTACTGCATCCCCCACTCCCACTCATTAACGAATTCACACGGAAATTGCGTCGCTATGAAATACTATGTGTTCCAAGACATTTCCTTCTAAATCGAGTAACATTTCTATAGAAACGACAGGATTTTCTTTTGGGTTACGACAATCACATTTCCGATCCACTAATCCTCCTTTACTGCATCCCCCACTCCCACTCATTAACGAATTCACACGGAAATTGCGTCGCTATGAAATACTATGTGTTCTAAGACATTTCTTTCCAAATCGAGTAACGTTTCTATCGAAACGACAGGATTTTCTTTTGGGATACGACAATCACATTTCCGATCCACTAATCCTTCTTTACTGCATCCCCCACTCCCACTCATTAACGAATTCACACGGAAATTGCGTTGCTATGAAATACTATGTGTTCTAAGACATTTCCTTCTAAATCGAGTAACGTTTCTATGGAAACGACAGGATTCTCGTTTGGGATACGACAATCACATTTCCGATCCACTAATCCTTCTTTACTGCATCCCCCACTCCCACTCATTAACGAATTCACACGGAAATTGCGTCGCTATGAAATACTATGTGTTCTAAGACATTTCCTTCTAAATCGAGTAACGTTTCTATGGAAACGACAGGATTTTCTTTTGGGATACGACAATCACATTTCCGATCCACTAATCCTTCTTTACTGCATCCCCCACTAACACTCATTAAAGAATTCACACGGAAATTGCGTCGCTATGAAATACTATGTGTTCTAAGACATTTCCTTCTAAATCGAGTAACGTTTCTACGGAAACGACAGGATTTTCTTTTGGGATACGACAATCTCATTTCCGATCCACTAATCCTTCTTTACTGCACCCTCACTCCCACTCGTTGACGAATTCACACGGATATTGCGTCGCTATGAAATATTATGTGTTCTAAGACATTTCCATCTAAATCGAGTAACGTTTCTATGGAAACGACAGGATTTTCTTTTGGGATACGACAATCACATTTCCGAACCACTAATCCTTCTTTACTGCATCCCTCACTCCCACTCATTGACGAATTCACACGGAAATTGCGTCGCTATGAAATACTATGCGTTCAAAGACATTTCCTTCTAAATCGAGTAACGTTTCTATGGAAACGACAAGATTTTCTTTTGGGATACGACAATCTCATTTCCGATCCACTAATCCTTCTTTACTGCATCCCCCACTCCCACTCATTAACGAATTCACACGGAAATTGCGTCGCTATGAAATACTATGTGTTCTAAGACATTTCCTTCTAAATCGAGTAACGTTTCTATGGAAACGACAGAATTTTCTTTTGGGATACGACAATCACATTTCCGAACCACTAATCCTTCTTTACTGCATCCCCCACTCCCACTCATTAACGAATTCACACGGAAATTGCGTCGCTATGAAATACTATGTGTTCTAAGACATTTCCTTCTAAATCGAGTAACGTTTCTATGGAGACGACAGGATTTTCTTTTGGGATACGACAATCACATTTCCGATCCACTAATCCTTCTTTACTGCATCCCCCACTCCCACTCATTAACGAATTCACACGGAAATTGCTTCGCTATGAAATACTATGTGTTCTAATACATTTCCTTCTAAATCGAGTAACGTTTCTATGGAAACGACAGGATTTTCTTTTGGGATACGACAATCACATTTCCGATACTCTAATCCTTCTTTACTGCATCCCCCACTCCCACTCATTAACGAATTCACACGGAAATTGTGTCGCTATGAAATACTATGTGTTCTAAGACATTTCCTTCTAAATCGAGTAACGTTTCTATGGAAACGACAGGATTTTCTGTTGGGATATGACAATCACATTTCCGATCCACTAATCCTTCTTTACTGCATCCCTCACTCCCACTCATTGACGAATTCACACGGAAATTGCGTCGCTATGAAATACTATGTGTTCTAAGACATTTGTTTCTAAATCGAGTAACGTTTCTATGGAAACGACAGGATGTTCTTTTGGGATACGACAATCACTTTTCCGATCCACTAATCCTTCTTTACTGCATCCCCCACTCCCACTCATTAACGAATTCACACGGAAATTGCGTCGCTATGAAATACTATGTGTTCTAAGACATTTCCTTCTAAATCAAGTAACGTTTCTGTGGAAACGACAGGCTTTTCTTTGGGATACGACAATCTCATTTCCGATCCACTAATCCTTCTTTACTGCACCCTCACTCCCACTCATTGACGAATTCACACGGAAATTGCGTCGCCATGAAATACTATGTGTTCTAAGACATTTCCTTCCAAATCGAGTAACGTTTCTATGGAAACGACAAGATTTTCTGTTGGGATATGACAATCACATTTCCGATCCACTAATCCTTCTTTACTGCATCCCTCACTCCCACTCATTGACGAATTCACACGGAAATTGCGTCGCTATGAAATACTATGAGTTCTAAGACATTTCCTTCTAAATCGAGTTACGTTTCTATGGAAACGACAAGATTTTCTTTTGGGATACGACAATCTCATTTCCGATCCACTAATCCTTCTTTACTGCATCCCCCACTCCCACTCATTAACGAATTCACACGGAAATTGCGTCGCTATGAAATACTATGTGTTCTAAGGCATTTCATTCTAAATCGAGTAACATTTCTATGGAAACGACAGGATTTTCTTTTGGGATACGACAATCACATTTCTGATCCACTAATCCTTCTTTACTGCATCCCCCACTCCCACTCATTAACGAATTCACACGGAAATTGCGTCGCTATGAAATACTATGTGTTCTAAGACATTTCCTTCTAAATCGAGTAACGTTTCTATGGAAACGACAGGATTTTCTTTTGTGATACGACAATCACATTTCCGATCCACTAATCCTACTTTACTGCATCCCCCACTCCCACTCATTAACGAATTCACACGGAAATTGCGTCGCTATGAAATACTATGTGTTCTAAGACATGTCCTTCTAAATCGAGTAACGTTTCTATGGAAACAACAGGATTTTCTTTTGGGATACGACAATCACATTTCCGATCCACTAATCCTTCTTTACTGCACCCTCACTCCCACTCATTGACGAATTCACACGGAAATTGCGTCGCTATGAAATACTATGTGTTCTACAACATTTCCTTCTAAATCGAGTAACGTTTCTATGGAAACGACAGGATTTTCTGTTAGGATACGACAATCACATTTCCGTTCCACTAATCCTTCATTACTGCATCCCTCACTCCCACTCATTGACGAATTCACACGGAAATTGTGTCGCTATTAAATACTATGTGTTCAAAGACATTTCCTTCTAAATCGAGTAACGTTTCTATGGAAACGACAGGATTTTCTTTTGGGATACGACAATCACATTTCCGATCCACTAATCCTTCTTTACTGCATCCCCCACTCCCACTCATTAACGAATTCACACGGAAATTGCGTCGCTATGAAATACTATGTGTTCTAAGACATTTCCTACTAAATCGAGTAACGTTTCTATGGAAACGACAGGATTTTCTCTTGGGGTACGACAATCACATTTCCGATCCACTAATCCTTCTTTACTGCATCCCCCACTCCCACTCATTAACGAATTGACACGGAAATTGCGTCGCTATGAAATACTATGTGTTCTAAGACATTTCCTTCTAAATCGAGTAACGTTTCTATGGAAACGACAGGATTTTCTGTTGGGATACGACAATCACATTTCCGATCCACTAATCCTTCTTTACTGCATCCCCCACTCCCACTCATTAACGAATTCACACGGAAATTGCGTCGCTATGAAATACTATGTGTTCTAAGACAGTTACATCTAAATCGAGTAACGTTTCTATGGAAACGACAGGATTTTCTTCTGGGATACGACAATCACATTTCCGATCCACTAATCCTTCTTTACTGCATCCCCCACTCCCACTCATTAACGAATTCACACGGAAATTGCGTCGCTATGAAATACTATGTGTTCCAAGACATTTCCTTCTAAATCGAGTAACATTTCTATAGAAACGACAGGATTTTCTTTTGGGTTACGACAATCACATTTCCGATCCACTAATCCTCCTTTACTGCATCCCCCACTCCCACTCATTAACGAATTCACACGGAAATTGCGTCGCTATGAAATACTATGTGTTCTAAGACATTTCTTTCCAAATCGAGTAACGTTTCTATCGAAACGACAGGATTTTCTTTTGGGATACGACAATCACATTTCCGATCCACTAATCCTTCTTTACTGCATCCCCCACTCCCACTCATTAACGAATTCACACGGAAATTGCGTCGCTATGAAATACTATGTGTTCTAAGACATTTCCTTCTAAATCGAGTAACGTTTCTATGGAAACGACAGGATTTTCTTTTGGGATACGACAATCACATTTCCGATCCACTAATCCTTCTTTACTGCACCCTCACTCCCACTCATTGACGAATTCACACGGAAATTGCGTCGCTATGAAATACTATGTGTTCTACAACATTTCCTTCTAAATCGAGTGACGTTTCTATGGAAACGACAGGATTTTCTGTTGGGATACGACAATCACATTTCCGTTCCACTAATCCTTCTTTACTGCATCCCCCACTCCCACTCATTAACGAATTCACACGGAAATTGCGTCGCTATGAAATACTATGTGTTCTAAGACATTTCCTTCTAAATCGAGTAACGTTTCTATGGAAACGACAGAATTTTCTTTTGGGATACGACAATCACATTTCCGAACCACTAATCCTTCTTTACTGCATCCCCCACTCCCACTCATTATCGAATTCACACGGAAATTGCGCCGCTATGAAATACTATGTGTTCTAAGACATTTCCTTCTAAATCGAGTTACGTTTCTATGGAAACGACAGGATTTTCTTTTGGGATACGACAATCACATTTCCGATCCACTAATCCTTCTTTACTGCATCCCCCACTCCCACTCATTAACGAATTCACACGGAAATTGCGTCGCTATGAAATACTATGTGTTCTAATACATTTCCTTCTAAATCGAGTAACGTTTCTATGGAAACGACAGGATTTTCTTTTGGGATACGGCAATCACATTTCCGATCCTCTAATCCTTCTTTACTGCATCCCCCACTCCCACTCATTAACGAATTCACACGGAAATTGCGTCGCTATGAAATACTATGTGTTCTAAGACATTTCCTTCTAAATCGAGTAACGTTTCTATGGAAACGACAGGATTTTCTGTTGGGATATGACAATCACACTTCCGATCCACTAATCCTTCTTTACTGCATCCCTCACTCCCACTCATTGACGAATTCACACGGAAATTGCGTAGCTTCGAAATACTATGTGTTCTAAGACATTTGTTTCTAAATCGAGTAACGTTTCTATGGAAACGACGGGATTTTCTTTTGGGATACGACAATCACATTTCCGATCCACTAATCCTTCTTTACTGCATCCCCCACTCCCACACATTAACGAATTCACACGGAAATTGCGTCGCTATGAAATACTATGTGTTCTAAGACCATTCCTTCTAAATCGAGTAACGTTTCTATGGAAACGACAGGATTTTCTTTTGGGATACGACAATCACATTTCCGATCCACTAATCCTTCTTTACTGCATCCCCCACTCCCACTCATTAACGAATTCACACGGAAATTGCGTCGCTATGAAATACTATGTGTTCTAAGACATTTCCTTCTAAATCGAGTAACGTTTCTATGGAAACGACAGGATTTTCTTTTGGGATACGACAATCTCATTTCCGATCCACTAATCCTTCTTTACTGCACCCTCAATCCCACTCATTGACGAATTCACACGGAAATTGCGTCGCTATGAAATACTATGTGTTCTAAGACATTTCCTTCCAAATCGAGTAACGTTTCTATGGAAACGACAAGATTTTCTGTTGGGATATGACAATCACATCTCCGATCCACTAATCCTTCTTTACTGCATCCCTCACTCCCACTCATTGACGAATTCACACGGAAATTGCGTCGCTATGAAATACTATGAGTTCTAAGACATTTCCTTCTAAATCGAGTAACGTTTCTATAGAAACGACAGGATTTTCTTTTGGGATACGACAATCACATTTCCGATCCACTAATCCTTCTTTACTGCACCCTCACTCCCACTCATTGACGAATTCACACGGAAATTGCGTCGCTATGAAATACTATGTGTTCTACAACATTTCCTTCTAAATCGAGTAACGTTTCTATGGAAACGACAGGATTTTCTGTTGGGATACGACAATCACATTTCCGTTCCACTAATCCTTCTTTACTGCATCCCTCACTCCCACTCATTGACGAATTCACACGGAAATTGCGTCGCTATGAAATACTATGCGTTCAAAGACATTTCCTTCTAAATCGAGTAACGTTTCTATGGAAACGACAAGATTTTCTTTTGGGATACGACAATCTCATTTCCGATCCACTAATCCTTCTTTACTGCATCCCCCACTCCCACTCATTAACGAATTCACACGGAAATTGCGTCGCTATGAAATACTATGTGTTCTAAGACATTTCCTTCTAAATCGAGTAACGTTTCTATGGAAACGACAGAATTTTCTTTTGGGATACGACAATCACATTTCCGAACCACTAATCCTTCTTTACTGCATCCCCCACTCCCACTCATTAACGAATTCACACGGAAATTGCGTCGCTATGAAATACTATGTGTTCTAAGACATTTCCTTCTAAATCGAGTAACGTTTCTATGGAAACGACAGGATTTTCTTTTGGGATACGACAATCACATTTCCGATCCACTAATCCTTCTTTACTGCATCCCCCACTCCCACTCATTAACGAATTCACACGGAAATTGCTTCGCTATGAAATACTATGTGTTCTATTACATTTCCTTCTAAATCGAGTAACGTTTCTATGGAAACGACAGGATTTTCTTTTGGGATACGACAATCACATTTCCGATACTCTAATCCTTCTTTACTGCATCCCCCACTCCCACTCATTAAAGAATTCACACGGAAATTGTGTCGCTATGAAATACTATGTGTTCTAAGACATTTCCTTCTAAATCGAGTAACGTTTCTATGGAAACGACAGGATTTTCTGTTGGGATATGACAATCACATTTCCGATCCACTAATCCTTCTTTACTGCATCCCTCACTCCCACTCATTGACGAATTCACACGGAAATTGCGTCGCTATGAAATACTATGTGTTCTAAGACATTTGTTTCTAAATCGAGTAACGTTTCTATGGAAACGACAGGATGCTCTTTTGGGATACGACAATCACTTTTCCGATCCACTAATCCTTCTTTACTGCATCCCCCACTCCCACTCATTAACGAATTCACACGGAAATTGCGTCGCTATGAAATACTATGTGTTCTAAGACATTTCCTTCTAAATCAAGTAACGTTTCTGTGGAAACGACAGGCTTTTCTTTGGGATACGACAATCTCATTTCCGATCCACTAATCCTTCTTTACTGCACCCTCACTCCCACTCATTGACGAATTCACACGGAAATTGCGTCGCCATGAAATACTATGTGTTCTAAGACATTTCCTTCCAAATCGAGTAACGTTTCTATGGAAACGACAAGATTTTCTGTTGGGATATGACAATCACATTTCCGATCCACTAATCCTTCTTTACTGCATCCCTCACTCCCACTCATTGACGAATTCACACGGAAATTGCGTCGCTATGAAATACTATGAGTTCTAAGACATTTCCTTCTAAATCGAGTTACGTTTCTATGGAAACGACAAGATTTTCTTTTGGGATACGACAATCTCATTTCCGATCCACTAATCCTTCTTTACTGCATCCCCCACTCCCACTCATTAACGAATTCACACGGAAATTGCGTCGCTATGAAATACTATGTGTTCTAAGGCATTTCCTTCTAAATCGAGTAACATTTCTATGGAAACGACAGGATTTTCTTTTGGGATACGACAATCACATTTCTGATCCACTAATCCTTCTTTACTGCATCCCCCACTCCCACTCATTAACGAATTCACACGGAAATTGCGTCGCTATGAAATACTATGTGTTCTAAGACATTTCCTTCTAAATCGAGTAACGTTTCTATGGAAACGACTGGATTTTCTTTTGTGATACGACAATCACATTTCCGATCCACTAATCCTACTTTACTGCATTCCCACTCCCACTCATTAACGAATTCACACGGAAATTGCGTCGCTATGAAATACTATGTGTTCTAAGACATGTCCTTCTAAATCGAGTAACGTTTCTATGGAAACAACAGGATTTTCTTTTGGGATACGACAATCACATTTCCGATCCACTAATCCTTCTTTACTGCACCCTCACTCCCACTCATTGACGAATTCACACGGAAATTGCGTCGCTATGAAATACTATGTGTTCTACAACATTTCCTTCTAAATCGAGTAACGTTTCTATGGAAACGACAGGATTTTCTGTTAGGATACGACAATCACATTTCCGTTCCACTAATCCTTCATTACTGCATCCCTCACTCCCACTCATTGACGAATTCACACGGAAATTGTGTCGCTATTAAATACTATGTGTTCAAAGACATTTCCTTCTAAATCGAGTAACGTTTCTATGGAAACGACAGGATTTTCTTTTGGGATACGACAATCACATTTCCGATCCACTAATCCTTCTTTACTGCATCCCCCACTCCCACTCATTAACGAATTCACACGGAAATTGCGTCGCTATGAAATACTATGTGTTCTAAGACATTTCCTAGTAAATCGAGTAACGTTTCTATGGAAACGACAGGATTTTCTTTTGGGGTACGACAATCACATTTCCGATCCACTAATCCTTCTTTACTGCATCCCCCACTCCCACTCATTAACGAATTGACACGGAAATTGCGTCGCTATGAAATACTATGTGTTCTAAGACATTTCCTTCTAAATCGAGTAACGTTTCTATGGAAACGACAGGATTTTCTGTTGGGATACGACAATCACATTTCCGATCCACTAATCCTTCTTTACTGCATCCCCCACTCCCACTCATTAACGAATTCACACGGAAATTGCGTCGCTATGAAATACTATGTGTTCTAAGACAGTTACATCTAAATCGAGTAACGTTTCTATGGAAACGACAGGATTTTCTTCTGGGATACGACAATCACATTTCCGATCCACTAATCCTTCTTTACTGCATCCCCCACTCCCACTCATTAACGAATTCACACGGAAATTGCGTCGCTATGAAATACTATGTGTTCCAAGACATTTCCTTCTAAATCGAGTAACATTTCTATGGAAACGACAGGATTTTCTTTTGGGATACGACAATCACATTTCCGATCCACTAATCCTCCTTTACTGCATCCCCCACTCCCACTCATTAACGAATTCACACGGAAATTGCGTCGCTATGAAATACTATGTGTTCTAAGACATTTCTTTCCAAATCGAGTAACGTTTCTATGGAAACGACAGGATTTTCTTTTGGGATACGACAATCACATTTCCGATCCACTAATCCTTCTTTACTGCATCCCCCACTCCCACTCATTAACGAATTCACACGGAAATTGCGTCGCTATGAAATACTATGTGTTCTAAGACATTTCCTTCTAAATCGAGTAACGTTTCTATGGAAACGACAGGATTCTCGTTTGGGATACGACAATCACATTTCCGATCCACTAATCCTTCTTTACTGCATCCCCCACTCCCACTCATTAACGAATTCACACGGAAATTGCGTCGCTATGAAATACTATGTGTTCTAAGACATTTCCTTCTAAATCGAGTAACGTTTCTATGGAAACGACAGGATTTTCTTTTGGGATACGACAATCACATTTCCGATCCACTAATCCTTCTTTACTGCATCCCCCACTAACACTCATTAAAGAATTCACACGGAAATTGCGTCGCTATGAAATACTATGTGTTCTAAGACATTTCCTTCTAAATCGAGTAACGTTTCTACGGAAACGACAGGATTTTCTTTTGGGATACGACAATCTCATTTCCGATCCACTAATCCTTCTTTACTGCACCCTCACTCCCACTCGTTGACGAATTCACACGGATATTGCGTCGCTATGAAATATTATGTGTTCTAAGACATTTCCATCTAAATCGAGTAACGTTTCTATGGAAACGACAGGATTTTCTTTTGGGATACGACAATCACATTTCCGAACCACTAATCCTTCTTTACTGCATCCCTCACTCCCACTCATTGACGAATTCACACGGAAATTGCGTCGCTATGAAATACTATGCGTTCAAAGACATTTCCTTCTAAATCGAGTAACGTTTCTATGGAAACGACAGAATTTTCTTTTGGGATACGACAATCACATTTCCGAACCACTAATCCTTCTTTACTGCATCCCCCACTCCCACTCATTAACGAATTCACACGGAAATTGCGTCGCTATGAAATACTATGTGTTCTAAGACATTTCCTTCTAAATCGAGTAACGTTTCTATGGAAACGACAGGATTTTCTTTTGGGATACGACAATCACATTTCCGATCCACTAATCCTTCTTTACTGCATCCCCCACTCCCACTCATTAACGAATTCACACGGAAATTGCTTCGCTATGAAATACTATGTGTTCTAATACATTTCCTTCTAAATCGAGTAACGTTTCTATGGAAACGACAGGATTTTCTTTTGGGATACGACAATCACATTTCCGATACTCTAATCCTTCTTTACTGCATCCCCCACTCCCACTCATTAAAGAATTCACACGGAAATTGTGTCGCTATGAAATACTATGTGTTCTAAGACATTTCCTTCTAAATCGAGTAACGTTTCTATGGAAACGACAGGATTTTCTGTTGGGATATGACAATCACATTTCCGATCCACTAATCCTTCTTTACTGCATCCCTCACTCCCACTCATTGACGAATTCACACGGAAATTGCGTCGCTATGAAATACTATGTGTTCTAAGACATTTGTTTCTAAATCGAGTAACGTTTCTATGGAAACGACAGGATGTTCTTTTGGGATACGACAATCACTTTTCCGATCCACTAATCCTTCTTTACTGCATCCCCCACTCCCACTCATTAACGAATTCACACGGAAATTGCGTCGCTATGAAATACTATGTGTTCTAAGACATTTCCTTCTAAATCAAGTAACGTTTCTGTGGAAACGACAGGCTTTTCTTTGGGATACGACAATCTCATTTCCGATCCACTAATCCTTCTTTACTGCACCCTCACTCCCACTCATTGACGAATTCACACGGAAATTGCGTCGCCATGAAATACTATGTGTTCTAAGACATTTCCTTCCAAATCGAGTAACGTTTCTATGGAAACGACAAGATTTTCTGTTGGGATATGACAATCACATTTCCGATCCACTAATCCTTCTTTACTGCATCCCTCACTCCCACTCATTGACGAATTCACACGGAAATTGCGTCGCTATGAAATACTATGAGTTCTAAGACATTTCCTTCTAAATCGAGTTACGTTTCTATGGAAACGACAAGATTTTCTTTTGGGATACGACAATCTCATTTCCGATCCACTAATCCTTCTTTACTGCATCCCCCACTCCCACTCATTAACGAATTCACACGGAAATTGCGTCGCTATGAAATACTATGTGTTCTAAGGCATTTCCTTCTAAATCGAGTAACATTTCTATGGAAACGACAGGATTTTCTTTTGGGATACGACAATCACATTTCTGATCCACTAATCCTTCTTTACTGCATCCCCCACTCCCACTCATTAACGAATTCACACGGAAATTGCGTCGCTATGAAATACTATGTGTTCTAAGACATTTCCTTCTAAATCGAGTAACGTTTCTATGGAAACGACAGGATTTTCTTTTGTGATACGACAATCACATTTCCGATCCACTAATCCTACTTTACTGCATCCCCCACTACCACTCATTAACGAATTCACACGGAAATTGCGTCGCTATGAAATACTATGTGTTCTAAGACATGTCCTTCTAAATCTAGTAACGTTTCTATGGAAACAACAGGATTTTCTTTTGGGATACGACAATCACATTTCCGATCCACTAATCCTTCTTTACTGCACCCTCACTCCCACTCATTGACGAATTCACACGGAAATTGCGTCGCTATGAAATACTATGTGTTCTACAACATTTCCTTCTAAATCGAGTAACGTTTCTATGGAAACGACAGGATTTTCTGTTAGGATACGACAATCACATTTCCGTTCCACTAATCCTTCATTACTGCATCCCTCACTCCCACTCATTGACGAATTCACACGGAAATTGTGTCGCTATTAAATACTATGTGTTCAAAGACATTTCCTTCTAAATCGAGTAACGTTTCTATGGAAACGACAGGATTTTCTTTTGGGATACGACAATCACATTTCCGATCCACTAATCCTTCTTTACTGCATCCCCCACTCCCACTCATTAACGAATTCACACGGAAATTGCGTCGCTATGAAATACTATGTGTTCTAAGACATTTCCTACTAAATCGAGTAACGTTTCTATGGAAACGACAGGATTTTCTTTTGGGGTACGACAATCACATTTCCGATCCACTAATCCTTCTTTACTGCATCCCCCACTCCCACTCATTAACGAATTGACACGGAAATTGCGTCGCTATGAAATACTATGTGTTCTAAGACATTTCCTTCTAAATCGAGTAACGTTTCTATGGAAACGACAGGATTTTCTGTTGGGATACGACAATCACATTTCCGATCCACTAATCCTTCTTTACTGCATCCCCCACTCCCACTCATTAACGAATTCACACGGAAATTGCGTCGCTATGAAATACTATGTGTTCTAAGACAGTTACATCTAAATCGAGTAACGTTTCTATGGAAACGACAGGATTTTCTTCTGGGATACGACAATCACATTTCCGATCCACTAATCCTTCTTTACTGCATCCCCCACTCCCACTCATTAACGAATTCACACGGAAATTGCGTCGCTATGAAATACTATGTGTTCCAAGACATTTCCTTCTAAATCGAGTAACATTTCTATGGAAACGACAGGATTTTCTTTTGGGATACGACAATCACATTTCCGATCCACTAATCCTCCTTTACTGCATCCCCCACTCCCACTCATTAACGAATTCACACGGAAATTGCGTCGCTATGAAATACTATGTGTTCTAAGACATTTCTTTCCAAATCGAGTAACGTTTCTATCGAAACGACAGGATTTTCTTTTGGGATACGACAATCACATTTCCGATCCACTAATCCTTCTTTACTGCATCCCCCACTCCCACTCATTAACGAATTCACACGGAAATTGCGTCGCTATGAAATACTATGTGTTCTAAGACAATTCCTTCTAAATCGAGTAACGTTTCTATGGAAACGACAGGATTCTCGTTTGGGATACGACAATCATATTTCCGATCCACTAATCCTTCTTTACTGCATCCCCCACTCCCACTCATTAACGAATTCACACGGAAATTGCGTCGCTATGAAATACTATGTGTTCTAAGACATTTCCTTCTAAATCGAGTAACGTTTCTATGGAAACGACAGGATTTTCTTTTGGGATACGACAATCACATTTCCGATCCACTAATCCTTCTTTACTGCATCCCCCACTAACACTCATTAAAGAATTCACACGGAAATTGCGTCGCTATGAAATACTATGTGTTCTAAGACATTTCCTTCTAAATCGAGTAACGTTTCTACGGAAACGACAGGATTTTCTTTTGGGATACGACAATCTCATTTCCGATCCACTAATCCTTCTTTACTGCACCCTCACTCCCACTCGTTGACGAATTCACACGGATATTGCGTCGCTATGAAATATTATGTGTTCTAAGACATTTCCATCTAAATCGAGTAACGTTTCTATGGAAACGACAGGATTTTCTTTTGGGATACGACAATCACATTTCCGAACCACTAATCCTTCTTTACTGCATCCCTCACTCCCACTCACTGACGAATTCACACGGATATTGCGTCGCTATGAAATACTATGTGTTCTAAGACATTTCCTTCTAAATCGAGTAACATTTCTATGGAAACGACAGGATTTTCTGTTGGGATACGACAATCACATTTCCGATCCACTAATCCTTCTTTACTGCGTCCCTCACTCCCACTCATTGACGAATTCACACGGAAATTGCGTCGCTATGAAATACTATGTGTTCTAAGACATTTCCTTCTAAATCAAGTAACGTTTCTGTGGAAACGACAGGCTTTTCTTTGGGTTACGACAATCTCATTTCCGATCCACTAATCCTTCTTTACTGCACCCTCACTCCCACTCATTGACGAATTCACACGGAAATTGCGTCGCTATGAATTACTATGTGTTCTAAGACATTTCCTTCCAAATCGAGTAACGTTTCTATGGAAACGACAAGATTCTCTGTTGGGATATGACAATCACATTTCCGATCCACTAATCCTTCTTTACTGCATCCCACACTCCAACTCATTGACGAATTCACACGGAAATTGCGTCGCTATGAAATACTATGAGTTCTAAGACATTTCCTTCTAAATCGAGTTACGTTTTTATGGAAACGACAGGATTTTCTTTTGGGATACGACAATCACATTTCCGATCCACTAATCCTTCTTTACTGCACCCTCACTCCCACTCATTGACGAATTCACACGGAAATTTCGTCGCTATGAAATACTATGTGTTCTACAACATTTCCTTCTAAATCGAGTGACGTTTCTATGGAAACGACAGGATTTTCTGTTCGGATACGACAATCACATTTCCGTTCCACTAATCCTTCTTTACTGCATCCCTCACTCCCACTCATTGACGAATTCACACGGAAATTGCGTCGCTATGAAATACTATGTGTTCAAAGACATTTCCTTCTAAATCGAGTAACGTTTCTACGGAAACGACAGGATTTTCTTTTGGGATACGACAATCTCATTTCCGATCCACTAATCCTTCTTTACTGCACCCTCACTCCCACTCGTTGACGAATTCACACGGATATTGGGTCGCTATGAAATATTATGTGTTCTAAGACATTTCCATCTAAATCGAGTAACGTTTCTATGGAAACGACAGGATTTTCTTTTGGGATACGACAATCACATTTCCGAACCACTAATCCTTCTTTACTGCATCCCTCACTCCCACTCACTGACGAATTCACACGGATATTGCGTCGCTATGAAATACTATGTGTTCTAAGACATTTCCTTCTAAATCGAGTAACATTTCTATGGAAACGACAGGATTTTCTGTTGGGATACGACAATCACATTTCCGATCCACTAATCCTTCTTTACTGCGTCCCTCACTCCCACTCATTGACGAATTCACACGGAAATTGCGTCGCTATGAAATACTATGTGTTCTAAGACATTTCCTTCTAAATCAAGTAACGTTTCTGTGGAAACGACAGGCTTTTCTTTGGGTTACGACAATCTCATTTCCGATCCACTAATCCTTCTTTACTGCACCCTCACTCCCACTCATTGACGAATTCACACGGAAATTGCGTCGCTATGAATTACTATGTGTTCTAAGACATTTCCTTCCAAATCGAGTAACGTTTCTATGGAAACGACAAGATTCTCTGTTGGGATATGACAATCACATTTCCGATCCACTAATCCTTCTTTACTGCATCCCACACTCCAACTCATTGACGAATTCACACGGAAATTGCGTCGCTATGAAATACTATGAGTTCTAAGACATTTCCTTCTAAATCGAGTTACGTTTTTATGGAAACGACAGGATTTTCTTTTGGGATACGACAATCACATTTCCGATCCACTAATCCTTCTTTACTGCACCCTCACTCCCACTCATTGACGAATTCACACGGAAATTTCGTCGCTATGAAATACTATGTGTTCTACAACATTTCCTTCTAAATCGAGTGACGTTTCTATGGAAACGACAGGATTTTCTGTTCGGATACGACAATCACATTTCCGTTCCACTAATCCTTCTTTACTGCATCCCTCACTCCCACTCATTGACGAATTCACACGGAAATTGCGTCGCTATGAAATACTATGTGTTCAAAGACATTTCCTTCTAAATCGAGTAACGTTTCTATGGAAACGACAAGATTTTCTTTTGGGATACGACAATCTCATTTCCGATCCACTAATCCTTCTTTACTGCATCCCCCACTCCCACTCATTAACGAATTCACACGGAAATTGCGTCGCTATGAAATACTATGTGTTCTAAGACATTTCCTTCTAAATCGAGTAACGTTTCTATGGAAACGACAGAATTTTCTTTTGGGATACGACAATCACATTTCCGAACCACTAATCCTTCTTTACTGCATCCCCCACTCCCATTCATTAACGAATTCACACGGAAATTGCGTCGCTATGAAATACTATGTGTTCTAAGACATTTCCTTCTAAATCGAGTAACGTTTCTATGGAAACGACAGGATTTTCTTTTGGGATACGACAATCACATTTCCGATCCACTAATCCTTCTTTACTGCATCCCCCACTCCCACTCATTAACGAATTCACACGGAAATTGCGTCGCTATGAAATACTATGTGTTCTAAGACATTTCCTTCTAAATCGAGTAACGTTTCTATGGAAACGACAGGATTTTTTTTTGGGATACGACAATCACATTTCCGATCCTCTAATCCTTCTTTACTGCATCCCCCACTCCCACTCATTAACGAATTCACACGGAAATTGCGTCGCTATGAAATACTATGTGTTCTAAGACATTTCCTTCTAAATCGAGTAACGTTTCTATGGAAACGACAGGATTTTCTGTTGGGATATGACAATCACATTTCCGATCCACTAATCCTTCTTTACTGCATCCCTCACTCCCACTCATTGACGAATTCACACGGAAATTGCGTCGCTATGAAATACTATGTGTTCTAAGACATTTGTTTCTAAATCGAGTAACGTTTCTATGGAAACGACGGGATTTTCTTTTGGGATACGACAATCACATTTCCGATCCACTAATCCTTCTTTACTGCATCCCCCACTCCCACTCATTAACGAATTCACACGGAAATTGCGTCGCTATGAAGTACTATGTGTTCTAAGACATTTCCTTCTAAATCGAGTAACGTTTCTATGGAAACGACAGGATTTTCTTTTGGGATACGACAATCACATTTCCGATCCACTAATCCTTCTTTACTGCATCCCCCCACTCCCACTCATTAAAGAATTCACACGGAAATTGTGTCGCTATGAAATACTATGTGTTCTAAGACATTTCCTTCTAAATCGAGTAACGTTTCTACGGAAACGACAGGATTTTCTTTTGGGATACGACAATCTCATTTCCGATCCACTAAACCTTCTTTACTGCACCCTCACTCCCACTCGTTGACGAATTCACACGGAAATTGCGTCGCTATGAAATATTATGTGTTCTAAGACATTTCCATCTAAATCGAGTAACGTTTCTATGGAAACGACAGGATTCTCTTTTGGGATACGACAATCACATTTCCGAACCACTAATCCTTCTTTACTGCATCCCTCACTCCCACTCACTGACGAATTCACACGGATATTGCGTCGCTATGAAATACTATGTGTTCTAAGACATTTCCTTCTAAATCGAGTAACGTTTCTATGGAAACGATAGGAATTTCTTTTGGGATACGACAATCTCATTTCCGATCCACTAATCCTTCTTTACTGCACCCTCACTCCCTCTCATTGACGAATTCCCACGGAAATTGCGTCGCTATGAAATACTATGTGTTCTATGACATGTCCTTCTAAATCGAGTAACGTTTCTATGGAAACGACAGGATTTTCTGTTGGGATACGACAATCACATTTCCGATCCACTAATCCTTCTTTACTGCGTCCCTCACTCCCACTCATTGACGAATTCACACGGAAATTGCGTCGCTATGAAATACTATGTGTTCTAAGACATTTCCTTCTAAATCAAGTAACGTTTCTGTGGAAACGACAGGCTTTTCTTTGGGATACGACAATCTCATTTCCGATCCACTAATCCTTCTTTACTGCACCCTCACTCCCACTCATTGACGAATTCACACGGAAATTGCGTCGCTATGAAATACTATGTGTTCTAAGACATTTCCTTCCAAATCGAGTAACGTTTCTATGGAAACGACAAGATTTTCTGTTGGGATATGACAATCACATTTCCGATCCACTAATCCTTCTTTACTGCATCCCTCACTCCCACTCATTGACGAATTCACACGGAAATTGCGTCGCTATGAAAAACTATGAGTTCTAAGACATTTCCTTCTAAATCGAGTTACGTTTCTATGGAAACGACAGGATTTTCTTTTGGGATACGACAATCACATTTCCGATCCACTAATCCTTCTTTACTGCACCCTCACTCCCACTCATTGACGAATTCACACGGAAATTGCGTCGCTATGAAATACTATGTGTTCTACAACATTTCCTTCTAAATCGAGTGACGTTTCTATGGAAACGACAGGATTTTCTGTTGGGATACGACAATCACATTTCCGTTCCACTAATCCTTCTTTACTGCATCCCCCACTCCCACTCATTAACGAATTCACACGGAAATTGCGTCGCTATGAAATACTATGTGTTCTAAGACATTTCCTTCTAAATCGAGTAACGTTTCTATGGAAACGACAGAATTTTCTTTTGGGATACGACAATCACATTTCCGAACCACTAATCCTTCTTTACTGCATCCCCCACTCCCACTCATTAACGAATTCACACGGAAATTGCGTCGCTATGAAATACTATGTGTTTTAAGACATTTCCTTCTAAATCGAGTTACGTTTCTATGGAAACGACAGGATTTTCTTTTGGGATACGACAATCACATTTCCGATCCACTAATCCTTCTTTACTGCATCCCCCACTCCCACTCATTAACGAATTCACACGGAAATTGCGTCGCTATGAAATACTATGTGTTCTAATACATTTCCTTCTAAATCGAGTAACGTTTCTATGGAAACGACAGGATTTTCTTTTGGGATAGGACAATCACATTTCCGATCCTCTAATCCTTCTTTACTGCATCCCCCACTCCCACTCATTAACGAATTCACACGGAAATTGCGTCGCTATGAAATACTATGTGTTCTAAGACATTTCCTTCTAAATCGAGTAACGTTTCTATGGAAACGACAGGATTTTCTGTTGGGATATGACAATCACATTTGCGATCCACTAATCCTTCTTTACTGCATCCCTCACTCCCACTCATTGACGAATTCACACGGAAATTGCGTCGCTTCGAAATACTATGTGTTTTAAGACATTTGTTTCTAAATCGAGTAACGTTTCTATGGAAACGACGGGATTTTCTTTTGGGATACGACAATCACATTTCCGATCCACTAATCCTTCTTTACTGCATCCCCCACTCCCACACATTAACGAATTCACACGGAAATTGCGTCGCTATGAAATACTATGTGTTCTAAGACCATTCCTTCTAAATCGAGTAACGTTTCTATGGAAACGACAGGATTTTCTTTTGGGATACGACAATCACATTTCCGATCCACTAATCCTTCTTTACTGCATCCCCCACTCCCACTCATTAACGAATTCACACGGAAATTGCGTCGCTATGAAATACTATGTGTTCTAAGACATTTCCTTCTAAATCGAGTAACGTTTCTATGGAAACGACAGGATTTTCTTTTGGGATACGACAATCTCATTTCCGATCCACTAATCCTTCTTTACTGCACCCTCACTCCCACTCATTGACGAATTCACACGGAAATTGCGTCGCTATGAAATTACTATGTGTTCTAAGACATTTCCTTCCAAATCGAGTAACGTTTCTATGGAAACGACAAGATTTTCTGTTGGGATATGACAATCACATTTCCGATCCACTAATCCTTCTTTACTGCAACCCTCACTCCCACTCATTGACGAATTCACACGGAAATTGCGTCGCTATGAAATACTATGAGTTCTAAGACATTTCCTTCTAAATCGAGTAACGTTTCTATGGAAAAGACAGGATTTTCTTTTGGGATACGACAATCACATTTCCGATCCACTAATCCTTCTTTACTGCACCCTCACTCCCACTCATTGACGAATTCACACGGAAATTGCGTCGCTATGAAATACTATGTGTTCTACAACATTTCCTTCTAAATCGAGTAACGTTTCTATGGAAACGACAGGATTTTCTGTTGGGATACGACAATCACATTTCCGTTCCACTAATCCTTCTTTACTGCATCCCTCACTCCCACTCATTGACGAATTCACACGGAAATTGCGTCGCTATGAAATACTATGCGTTCAAAGACATTTCCTTCTAAATCGAGTAACGTTTCTATGGAAACGACAGAATTTTCTTTTGGGATACGACAATCACATTTCCGAACCACTAATCCTTCTTTACTGCATCCCCCACTCCCACTCATTAACGAATTCACACGGAAATTGCGTCGCTATGAAATACTATGTGTTCTAAGACATTTCCTTCTAAATCGAGTAACGTTTCTATGGAAACGACAGGATTTTCTTTTGGGATACGACAATCACATTTCCGATCCACTAATCCTTCTTTACTTCATCCCCCACTCCCGCTCATTAACGAATTCACACGGAAATTGCTTCGCTATGAAATACTATGTGTTCTAATACATTTCCTTCTAAATCGAGTAACGTTTCTATGGAAACGACAGGATTTTCTTTTGGGATACGACAATCACATTTCCGATCCTCTAATCCTTCTTTACTGCATCCCCCACTCCCACTCATTAACGAATTCACACGGAAATTGTGTCGCTATTAAATACTATGTGTTCTAAGACATTTCCTTCTAAATCGAGTAACGTTTCTATGGAAACGACAGGATTTTCTGTTGGGATATGACAATCACATTTCCGATCCACTAATCCTTCTTTACTGCATCCCTCACTCCCACTCATTGACGAATTCACACGGAAATTGCGCCGCTATGAAATACTATGTGTTCTAAGACATTTGTTTCTAAATCGAGTAACGTTTCTATGGAAACGACAGGATGTTCTTTTGGGATACGACAATCACATTTCCGATCCACTAATCCTTCTTTACTGCATCCCCCACTCCCACTCATTAACGAATTCACACGGAAATTGCGTCGCTATGACATACTATGTGTTCTAAGACCATTCCTTCTAAATCGAGTAACGTTTCTATGGAAACGACAGGATTTTCTTTTGGGATACGACAATCACATTTCCGATCCACTAATCCTTCTTTACTGCATCCCCCACTCCCACTCATTAACGAATTCACACGGAAATTGCGTCGCTATCAAATACTATGAGTTGTAAGACATTTCCTTCTAAATCGAGTAACGTTTCTATGGAAACGACAGGATTTTCTTTTGGGATACGACAATCACATTTCCGATCCACTAATCCTTCCTTACTGCATCCCCCACTCCCACTCATTAACGAATTCACACGGAAATTGCGTCGCTATGAAATACTATGTGTTCTAAGACATTTCCTTCTAAATCGAGTAACGTTTCTATGGAAACGACAGGATTTTCTTTTGGGATACGACAATCACATTTCCGATCCACTAATCCTTCTTTACTGCATCCCCCACTCCCACTCATTAACGAGTTCACACGGAAATTGCGTCGCTATGAAATACTATGCGGAAATTGCGTCGCTATGAAATACTATGTGTTCTAAGACATTTCCTTCTAAATCGAGTAACGTTTCTATGGAAACGACAGGATTTTCTTTTGGGATACGACAATCACATTTCCGATCCACTAATCCTTCTTTACTGCATCCCCCACTCCCACTCATTAACGAATACACACGGAAATTGCGTCGCTATGAAATACTATGTGTTCTAAGACATTTCCTTCTAAATCGAGTAACGTTTCTATGGAAACGACAGGATTTTCTTTTGTGATATGACAATCACATTTCCGATCCACTAATCCTTCTTTACTGCATCCCACACTCCCACTCATTAACGAATTCACACGGAAATTGCGTCGCTATGAAATACTATGTGTTCTAAGGCATTTCCTTCTAAATCGAGTAACGTTTCTATGGAAATGACAGGATTTTCTTTTGGGATACGACAATCTCATTTCCGATCCACTAATCCTTCTTTACTGCACCCTCACTCCCACTCATTGACGAATTCACACGGAAATTGCGTCGCTATGAAATACTATGTGTTCAACAACATTTCTTTCTAAATCGAGTATCGTTTCCATGGAAACGACAGGATTTTCTGTTGGGATACGACAATCACAATTCCGTTCCACCAATCCTTCTTTACTGCATCCCTCACTCCCACTCATTGACGAATTCACACGGAAATTGCGTCGCTATGAAATACTATGTGTTCTAAGACTTTTCCTTCTAAATCGAGTAACGTTTCTATGGAAACGACAGGATTTTCTTTTGGGATACGACAATCACATTTCCGATCCACTATTCCTTCTTTACTGCATCCCCCACCCCCACTCATTAACGAATCACACGGAAATTGCGTCGCTATGAAATACTATGTGTTCTAAGACATTTCCTTCTAAATCGAGTAACGTTTCTATGGAAACGACAGGATTTTCTTTTGGGATACGACAATCTCATTTCCGATCCACTAATCCTTCTTTACTGCATCCCCCACTCCCACTCATTAACGAATTCACACGGAAATTGCGTCGCTATGAAATACTATGTGTTCTAAGACATTTCCTTCTAAATCGAGTAACGTTTCTATGGAAACGACAGGATTTTCTTTTGGGGTACGACAATCACATTTCCGATCCACTAATCCTTCTTTACTGCATCCCCCACTCCCACTCATTAACGAATTCACACGGAAATTGCGTCGCTATGAAATACTATGTGTTCTAAGACATTTCCTTCTAAATCGAGTAACGTTTCTATGGAAACGACAGGATTTTCTTTTGGGATTCGACAATCACATTTCCGATCCACTAATCCTTCTTTACTGCATCCCCCACTCCCACTCATTAACGAATTCACACCGAAATTGCGTCGCTATGAAATACTATGTGTTCTAAGACATTTCCTTCTAAATCGAGTAACGTTTCTATGGAAACGACAGGATTTTCAATTGGGATACGACAATCACATTTCCGATCCACTAATCCATCTTTACTGCATCCCCCACTCCCACTCATTAACGAATTCACACGGAAATTGCGTCGCTATGAAATACTATGTGTTCTAAGACATTTCCTTCTAAATCGAGTAACGTTTCTATGGAAACGACAGGATTTTCTTTTGTGATACGACAATCACATTTCCGATCCACTAATCCTACTTTACTGCATCCCCCACTCCCACTCATTAACGAATTCACACGGAAATTGCGTCGCTATGAAATACTATGTGTTCTAAGACATTTCCTTCTAAATCGAGTAACGTTTCTATGGAAACGACAGGATTTTCTGTTGGGATACGACAATCACATTTCCGATCCACTAATCCTTCTTTACTGCATCCCCCACTCCCACTCATTAACGAATTCACACGGAAATTGCGTCGATATGAAATACTATGAGTTCTAAGACAGTTACTTCTAAATCGAGTAACGTTTCTATGGAAACGACAGGATTTTCTTTTGGGATACGACAATCACATTTCCGATCCACTAATCCTTCTTTACTGCATCCCCCACTCCCACTCATTAACGAAATCACACGGAAATTGCGTCGCTATGAAATACTATGTGTTCTAAGACATTTCCTTCTAAATCGAGTAACTTTTCTATGGAAACGACAGGATTTTCTTTTGGGATACGACAATCACATTTCCGATCCACTAATCCTTCTTTACTGCATCCCCCACTCCCACTCATTAACGAATTCACACGGAAATTGCGTCGCTATGAAATACTATGTGTTCTAAGACATTTCCTTCTAAATTGAGTAACGTTTCTATGGAAACGACAGGATTTTCTTTTGGGATACGACAATCACATTTCCGATCCACTA